>NW_022170403.1:31044745-31045797 GCF_008802855.1 Photinus pyralis | reverse complement strand
TTATGGAATCGTCAATTTTTGAAATATACGGAGGCCGGAGTTGTGTAGGTCGTGAACGAACTAGTTCAAAAGATTGAATCTTGCAAGTGAACTAAAAGATTCGATTTCGATCACTACGATTGATTCCTCATGAACTAAACCTAAATGCGAGGTACAATTGTATGCAGATACGTATCAGCCTCCGGATTACAAACACTCGATGCGAATGGAATCCGTCATGACCGACATATGTTTACGAAGAATTAAGAAGCCTCTATTGCTTTCGATTCGTATCCAGTTTTCGTAATCCAATAAGGGCAGTTTCGGCGCGAGCGCGACGGACTCTTGGTTTTATTCAATGCTCATGGTGCACTTTTCAGTATCATCACCTTTAACTTTTGCTCTTTTGGTAGTTTGGTACGTGAACGGTGAAAATGACGATTGCGGAATGGATATAATTTATAAATGCATACTCGTATTGTCGTATATCGATTTGTTGATATACGAGTAATAGAATAAAATCGCTTACGCAAACGTAAGATTTTAAATAATCTGCCATCATTGAAGAAAAACACTATTCAATGCTGCCATGTTGTAATAAAAGTTGTAAGGTGTAGGTAGGTATGTGTACTTCGAAGACGACGTTGTTACGTCCATGCACGTAAGAAATGGATGATTTTATAACAGTACATCAGACATACGAAGAGATCGAGAGGCAACCCTTGCAACTGATCGATGAACTCGGCGTTGTCAAAATGTATGGAATACTCGTTTCCACCATCTCCTCCACTTGCTAAGATACTAATAGCTAGAGACACATTTCGGGATATACACACATCGTTGTGGCATCCGTCCGCACTATTGCACCAATCAGTAACGATAGCCAGGCTAAAGCCAGTCTACTAATACTTATCAATCAACGCTAATACGCAATAGCGTTGATTGATATGTATATTGCTGTGTGCCAGTGACGCAACCAAGGGGGGTGCTTTGGGGCTAAAGCACCCCCCAAAATTCTAAAGTGAATAAGTGCTTACGCATAGACAAGAAGTGGACAAATGAAATGAATGCGA
>NW_022170403.1:30990471-31044645 GCF_008802855.1 Photinus pyralis | reverse complement strand
AAAAGTTATAGACTAGAAATCAATTTCGAAAAAAAATTCAAAGGGCTGTAACTTTGGAACTAGTAGCCCAATCTTGGAACTGTTTGAAATTATGGATTCTACAGGCGACATTCTATAAGAAAAAATTTTTTCCGGGTCGATCTGAGACAATTTTTTGTGAGGGCCTCAAAAAAAGGCAGTGTATAACCTTCCTTTTTTACCAAAAATCGACTGCACCAAAATTTCTCGGGAAAACACTTTTTCTTATTAATTTTGGTGCGCAGAATCCAAAACAATTCGTACTTTTTCGATCAGACTTCTCAATCAAAAGTTATAGACTAGAAACCAATTTCGAAAGAAAATTCAAAGGGCTGTAACGTTTGAACTAGTAGCCCAATCTTGGAACTTGGGACATTTTAATTTACAGAAGTTATATAGGTTTCGTAACTTCTTGTATTAAAGTCATATGAAAAACCTGTCAAGTGTAAAGTAAAACATTAAAACTCATACGAAAAATATGTTGGTAGTAAATATCATATAACATATCATATAAAAAGTCATGTGAGATATATTATAGTGTAAAGGTACTTTAACAGACAGAATTCGTCACTCGTTTTATTTTTCAGGGTAATAGTGACTCGTGTTTTAACTTTTAACCAATCACAGTGAAGGTTAAACTGTTCCTATGCTTTCTACCGCTATCTTCTTAAAATGAATAGCGTTATAGTTCTATAGGTACTAAAAAAGATTCTCAAAAACTATAATGCGCAAAGATTTATGTTTACGGCTCATTTTAGCGAATGATGAAAGGTACGATGTAGAAAAAACATTTTAAAAAACGTAATTTTTGAAAACGCTGTTAGACCCTCCACTTTTTAAAAATTTTTTATAGCTTAACCGTAATGGCGCTAGCTTTAATTCAAGTGGCGCAATTGAGCGCATAAGCAAATGTATCAGGTGACCTAGTTACAAGCGACAAAATACGTACTGGGGGGGCTACGTTCACTTGGCCCCCCCCCAAATGTTTTTTTGGATTTCTAAAAAAACGATAATAGCGCAAGAGTTATTATCGGTGGCGGATATGAGCGCATTCATTTTAAAATAATACGACTATCAAATTTCTCAGTGGGGGGGGGGCAGTTTAACGGACCCATTTTTTCACATACTATAAGGCCATACCCAGGTAAGGCTCGTTTGGTATATTGGTTTACACGTTTATTTTCATTTCGAGTTCTAGTTATTCATAAAAATGAAAAAATGCTTTAATCAATAGGGGTATACTTAAGTATCTGAGTGATATGCGTCCCTTAAATCGTGGAGAACACAAATTTCGAGTTTTATTTTAAGACGAACTGCTTGTTACACCTCGGTAAAAATAAAGAGAATTTGGAAAATTATTTAATGCAAAATAAACTCGTGTTTACCACGATTTAAGGGACGATATGTCAATACAGGGGGATAAATTTAGGAGCAATGAGCATTTTTCATTTTTATGAATAACTAGAACTCGAAATGAAAATAAACGTGTAAACCAATATACCAAACGAGCTCCTGGGTATGGCTATAGTACGTGAAAAATCAAATTTTGAACCTGGTGATTTAGATTTGAATTTATTCCAAGTGTCCATGTTTCAAATTTCATTTAAATACTTTCATAAATAAAACGAATAGCGAAAAGGGCACTGTAAATATTGAATCGATTAGGCCCAACTTTTGGCATTGCGTATTATACAGGGTGTCAATTTTAAAGCTTGCAGTCGGCCATATTTTCCAAACTAAAGAAGATATTGAAAATCGCGCAGTACCGTTTCGGGGGTATCGAGGGGGAACCAGAATGACGTTATTATCCCCACCCCATTAACCACCCAGACCCCCCCCCCTTCTTCAAAAATTCTAAATGGCAACCCCGTACTTGTGACACATCGTTGGAAAGCTACTGAAAAATGCTTTCCAGTGGTACCAATAAAGTCAATATTGATTAAGACAACTTAAAAAAAATTTAATAATTAACAAAAATAAATAAATGTTACAATAAATGTTGAAAATGGTTGCCATTATTGGCCAAACAAAAATAAAGTCTGTTTTCAAACTCTTTACGAACATTATTGAAGGTCTCTTTAGATATAAGACGACATCCTTGAATAATTATTCTTTCCCGTAGTTCTGCAATTGAAGCTGGTTGAGTTTTATACACCACTGATTTTAGGTGACCCCACAGAAAAAATCAGAAGAAGTAAGATCTTGGAGGCCATTCGATTGGACCTCTTCTTCCAATCCATTGGTCGGGATATTGTTCGTCCAACTATTGTCGAACTGGAAGGGCATAATGTGGAGGTGCTCCATCTTGTTGAAAATGCAACAAATTTTCGTTTAGAAATAAATTGTCTTGCATGTCTGATTTTCCAACTCTTCAACAATCAGCGGTTGTATGATATTATCCAATAGTTCGCCATAAATGTCACCATTTAAAGTTCCTTCTATAAATATCGGTCCAATAATGGCATCCCCCAAAATACCCGCTCAAGCATTAGTTTTTTTCTGGATACTGAGTATGTCCTTCCCTAAAGATATGCGGATTTTCTTCACTCCCGTAACGAACGTTTTGTTTATTAACATTGCCGTTCAAAGAGTAAGTACATTCGTCGCTAAAACAAATGTTTCTTACTTAATTCGTCTATCTGGGTCATCATCCCCAAGTTCTTGAAGTATTGAAGTGGTGAAGTTTCAATACCCGCCTAACTGATTCATGGGATGGTCCTGTCTCTTCAGCTGCCCTACGAGTTGACATTGAGGGATTTATGGCAAATTATTAAATTTTTGTTAAATTGTCTTAATGAATATTGACTTTATTGGTACCACTGAAAAGCATCTTTCAGTAGCTTTCCAATGATGTGTCACAGGTATGAGGTTGCCTTTAGGATTTTTTGAAGAGAGGGGTCTGGGGGGTTAAGAGGGGTGCGGTGTTGTCACTCATAACGTTCATTCTGATTTTCAATATCTTCTTTAGTTTGGAAAATATGGCCGACTGCACGTTTTAAATTTGACACCCCGTATGACTAAAGCTATGCCAATGTTGAATTTCATGCAATTCTAACATGCACAACTAACGCAAATGTCAAAAGAGCCCTTATTTTTGGCGCATTAGGTCCTTAGGGCGAAAACCTTTTTACTTGTTTACTTACATTGCCAATTCACGAACTCTGATCTACAAATTTGATAAAGAATCTATCTGCAAAATTTCATCGTCCATTCGTTTTCGAGATATCGTGCTAACGGACAGACGGACAGGCACTACAAAATTTTAAACTCTCTAGAAGGTCGTTAGTAATTGAAAAATGTTGGTTATTTGAAATATTTTCGACATCATTAAGTTACTACTTAAGTAGCGAATTTCATAAGCTGTCATATTATGTAATATACAGGGCGTTCCTTATGAAAAGTTACATTTTTGCTATTATCTGAAAAATGCGATGTTGTTTTGTTTTAATTTCAGATTTAGATTCATTAGAAAAAATACACAATTTTGGTAATTTAACCGTCTTTCTAACAACAACTAAGAAAGTTAGCAATAGTACCGTCTTAATTTGAAACAGACTGTATACAGGGTGTTTCATGGGGAATGGTACACACATAATAACATAGTATGTTATAGATTTGTTCATTTTAAGCAGCAAGTGCCTAAAAATATGTTCTCAATTCTCATAGATAACTGGGAGACTAACGTATGTACCATTCCTCACGAAACACCCTGTATGTACTTACTTAATAATAGTGTGTACTTGTAAAACAATTTTTTTCTTGAATTATCCTAGAAATCCAAAAATATAACAAGAAATTATCTTATCTATAATTAGACCCTTGGCACTCTGATGAATAAAAATCATACATTTTGGTCAAATAGAAGCATAAAAAAACGTCACGCTTTAAATAATCGTTTGATGCGACCCGATTTGAAAAATCATTTTTGGTTGTCTGGAAAACAAGCCAAAAGTCAAAAGCATTTCTCGTGAACTATTAATCGGTTCTGAACGTATTTTTTTAAATGAAGGTCTTTCCGAGAGCTTTCCATTCGGATATTATAAATTTACATTTCTTGTTTGTATTTTGGAAATTACCTATTCCATTTGTTAACTACGAAAATTCTTCGGAATTGCCTTCGGTTGCCTTTGTTGTATGACCCACTTGTTTACATTGATAGCATCTAAATTTGAAAATGCTTGTATTCAAAATGCTAAAACAAATCATTCATTTTTTTGAATTAATGCTAAATCTTGGCACGGAAGTAAACATATATCTTTTTCCAGACTGCCAACTTTGGCTCTAACCCGGAAAAAGATTTTGATCGTCTAAAGCAATTACAACCAAACAAACCAGCGATGGCCATGGAGTATTGGGGTGGCTGGTTCGATCACTGGTCCGAAAAACACCACACAAGAAAAAATTCGGACTTCAACAACGTCCTCGAGAGGATTCTGCGGTATCCCGCCTCTTTCAACATCTACATGTTTATAGGTGGCACAAACTGGGGCTTTCTTAACGGAGCTAATATTGCCGATGGTAGTGTTAACAATAAGGGTTATCAACCGGATACAACAAGCTATGACTACGATGCGCCCTTAACCGAAGCCGGCGATTATACGGAAAAATATATAATGGTTAAGGAACTTATAAAAAAATTCAGCAAAGTGAATCTTAATACCCCACAAGCTCCTTCAATTACCTTAAAAATTGCGTACCCCACCATTAACGTAACGGGACAGTTAAAACTGAAGGAAATTATTGACAGGGTACCAGAGAAGTTTGAGTCTCCAACCCCGATTTCCATGGAACATCTTCCGATGAATAACGGGGCAGGTCAAAGCTACGGGTACATTACTTATAAGAAGGAGAATTTACACATACCAGCAAATTCGGTCCTTACCATTGAAGGGCACGTGTGTGATACTGTAATGGTTTTGGTAAATGGTATGCTTGTTTCCAAACCGTTAAGAAGTGCGGTCGATTTGAACGGTTTTGGGTACTGGAGAATTGCTAACGGAAAGCTCCATTTAGGAGTTGAAGATGTGCATAACGCAACTTTAGAGTTAGTAGTCGAAAATTGGGGGCGAAATAATTTTGGGTACTTAGAACAATTTAATCAGTACAAGGGAATATGGCAGGGAGGCATTTTATTAAACAACGATAAGTTATTAAATTGGCAAATCATTCCCATGGAATTCAAAAGGAAGTGGAATGACAACTTAACAGGATGGCACGTTCCTGAAGCTTTATGGTTGGCAGGCCCTTCTATGTATAGGGCGATGTTCGTGGTAAACGAACTCGCCGATACATTCATAGACATGAGGAAGTGGGGCAAGGGAATTGTGATCGTAAATGGTTTTGTTTTAGGGCGATATGCATCAATGCTGGGTCCACAACAAACCTTGTATTTGCCGGCGCCTTTATTACGAAAAGGAACGAATAGTATAATCGTATTTGAACATTTTACGGCGAGCGAAGAAATCGTTTTCTCCAGCCAACCAATATTTTATACTCCTGCGATTAATGGAGATGTGCCGACTGTGATAAAACAAAATTAACTATATATAATCTGTAACAACACAAAAAGATGGCATTAAAAATACATTTTTATTATAACCCAAAATCTTATTATGTACCTTAAATATAAACTAAAAATTTTTATCAAGATTTTTACTATGGGTTTCAATGGCGTTTATTTCTATCTATGAATATAAGCAGAAGTTTTTGAGTGACAATAAATCGCGAATGTTACCGATATTATTCAGTTACAGGTTAAGGATCTGTGAGAATATTAGCAGAGTGAGTTCGATGAAAGTTTTTAATCAGTCAACACGAAAATCAGTTTTAATATAAACTTACAACGACACATTTCTTGAATTAAATTTTTGACATATTTTAAAATTACTTATATAAGCTGGCGCTGTATGAATATCAAACTTGATTATAATTATATTCCAACAGCCCCATTTAATCTAGTGAAGATACATACACAAAACTTGTAAACTAAACTACTTATAAACATATATATTTGAAATTACATACATCCTAAATAGTTAACAAAATATTTGTGTTTTGGCTCTGATAAACCTTTTGTGAAAATATCAGCTGGCATCTGATCTGTTGAAATATACTCTAAGCATATCTCTTTTCTTTCAACTGCCTCTCTTATAAAATGATATTTTACATTTATATGTTTAGTTCTATTAAGAAATACAGGATTTGAAACCAACTTCTGCGCACTTTATCATTACATAACAAAATAGTTTCATCTATTTGTAAAATTTCACCAAGAAAACCTTTTAAAAATATAGCTTCTTTAGTTGCTTGACAAATAGATACATCTTCTGCTTCGGTACTAGATAAACTTACTGATGCTTGTTTCTTTGATTCCCATGAAATTGCCCCTCCTGACAACAAACACAAATAACCAGTATATGATTTTTCCATCGATTAAATTATTTCCCCAATCAGCATCACAAAATCCTTTGTTTTCCAAATTACCTTTTTTGTAAATTAAACTCTGATCAATATGGTCCGTTTTAAATACCTCAATACCTTTTAGCATGTTGAAAATGAGTATTTGTGTAACAAGTATTAGACTGACTTAGATAGCTTACAGAGAAAGCTATATCAGGTCTCGAATTAACTGCTAAAAACATTAAAGAACCTATAAGACATATGTAAGGAATACTTTTATCACATTTTCCTTTTTCTAACTTTAGCCTTGGTTCGATAGGAGTTGAAACTGGTTTACAGTCTTTCATACCAAATCTCTCTAACAAATATAAGATGCTTTTGATTTACTCTTAATTCCTGCTTACTTTTATCTAGTTAAATATTTAAACCTAAACATTTCTTGACTTGGCTCAAGCCCTTAAGTTTAAAATTCTCTGATAAAACACCCTTTAATTTAGCAGCTTCACCAGCATTATTATAGAAAATCAAAAAATCATCAACATACAAGGCAATAACAACAATTGCTCCTTCAATTCTTCATATTCATATTTAGACTTTTTGTAATCCAATTCTGTCAAAGTTTGTTCAACTCTTAAATTCCACATACGTGAAACTTGTTTAAGCCCATATATGGTTTTGTTTAACAAACATACCTTATTATTTTTAATATAACCCTCTGGTTGAGCCATAAAAATTCTTTCGTTCAAATTACTATTAAGAAGAGCTGTGTTAATGTCTACATGATCTACTTCTAAATCAACACTTACCGCTATGGCAAAAAGCATACTTAGAGTTTCTAACAACTGGTGAAAACGTTTCTGTATAGTCTATTCCATACTGTTGAGTTAAACCACGAACAACTAGTCTGGTTTTATATCTCTTCTCACCCTTTGAATCACACTTTAATTGATAAACCCACTTGCACTGAACAATCTTCTGATTTTCTGGTTTTTCGACTAATGTCCATACTTCATTGTTTATTAATCACTCGTACTCTTCATCCATTGCTTGTCTTCATTTTTCTGCATCATCACGACTCAAGACCTCAGATACAGTGCTTGGTTCTTCATTCATCGCTTCCGATACCAAATACAGTACATGGTCTGTATAAGTTTTTTTCCGATCTTCTGAGTTGTACATCATTTTCTTGTGGAACATCCACTTCCAGATCATCATCAGATTGTGCATCAGAATGTATATCTTCAACTTCTTCCTCATGCACCTCTTCTATGTGAGCATCCTCTTTTTGAAAAACCAGATTTCTGTTCCCCTCATCACGATCATTTTTCCTAGATTGAAATTGATATTCGAAGAAAACGACACATCTAGATTTGATGATGTGACCTGATTTTTCAATATCAAACAGACTGTAAGCTTTACTATGTTCATCGTAACCCACGAACACATATTCCTTGCTCTTTGGATCGAATTTCTTTCTTAATTGTTGCGGTATATTAGCCTGTGCTATACAGCCAAAAACTTTTAAATGTTTGAGATTAATTCTCAATCCTGACTATTTTTCTTCTGGCGTACATCCTTTTACAGCTTTGTGAGGTGATCTATTCTTCAAATAAACTGCGGTGTTGACAGCTTCAGCCCACATCTTTTGATCTAGATTTGCCTCAAGCAACATACATCTAGCTTTTTCTACTATCGTCCTATTTGTCCTCTCTGCTACACCGTGTGACAGTGGTTTGATGATCAATACCTTTTATTTTGAAGTAATTTGTGAAACCTTAACATACTCTGTTCCATTGTCACTTCTAACCTCCTTAATTCTCTTACCCGTTTGATTCTCAACAAATATTTGAAATTGTTTAAAATGATCTAGGACTTGACTTTTAGATTTCAAAAAATATACAAATACTTTTCTAGTATAATCATCAATTAGTACAAAAATGTATCTTGCCCCACTCCAAGAGGAAACTGGCATAGGTCCACATAAATCTGTGTGTACTAATTCTAAAATATCTGTAGCTCGCTTAACCTCCTGTCTTATTAAACGATTGCCTCGCCTGCTTTCCCAGCAAACACCTTTGGCATTGGTCCCCTTTTCCATTGCCGTACATTATGCCATCAGCCATTCCATTTTTTCAATAGCTGCATACTAACTCGATTGAGATGGCCTAGTCTCTTGTGCCACAATTCTTCAGAATTTGAATTTGCCACAGTAAGCAAACTCTGCTGCTCAAAAACGTCCAACTCGTAGAGCGGTGAGTCGCATTAGCCACAACCCCTCCTTTGACTTGGAATTTTTCATTGTCATAAATAACACATTTATCTTCATTCCACAGCATGTCCTTTTTCTACCATTTTGCTCACCGACAGTAAGTTAGCCCTTAATTCTGCAACATAGACGATCTCGGATATTGTTTTGTTACCTGACTTGGTATGCACTTGAGCGTTTCCAATATCTGCACCAGATATCCTTTGATTGTTAGCAACTACAATCTTGGAATCTATCAGATTTTCAAAATCTTCAAGACAATCCCTTTCAAATGTCATGTGTGTGGTTGCCCCTGAGTCAATGTACCACTTCTGAGAATATTGGACACTGTTGTTGGTAACAGAAGTCTGCAATGCCTTCTCGGATTTGGCATGATCCTTTTTATCTTTTTGGTACTTACTCTTTCTCTCATTAGACTTTTTATTTTCTTCTGAATTTGAGCTCTTATAGGAACACTGATTTTTATAATGTCCCATGCCTCCACACGAATAACATCTTACTCCCGATTTACTACCTTTCTTCCATGTCTTTTTATTTGATAACAAATCAACTTCATGATTTTCCTTGTTGTATTTATCATCTTGAAGTAATTTAGCTTTTACACAATCACTTGTAATCGATTCAAAACAATTTTCAATTGCCATTACCATGGGTTCATATTCTGGAGTAAGGCCACAAAATAACACCCAAAAACTCATCATCCACCGGATGTTGCATATCTTGTAACTTTTGAGCTTGTGTCATCCTCTCTGGATAGCCTTCTATGCATCCCCAAAGAACTTCATGCATAAGCGCCATTTTTATCCCAAATTTCCAGCTGTTAAAATTCTCCCTGGCGACTAATTTCTCGAATCCTAAGGATATACTCGAGTGTTGTGCCATTTTATACAAGTTTTCTGAACTTAACACTTCTCTGATGTATAACGTTGACTTTCGCACTAACTTATTTTTCTATCGATTTACACTAAAACGCACACGCACTTCATAATCTGGGCGCATAACCTGTGAGAATATTAGCAGAATGAGTTCGATGAAAGTTTTTAATCAGTCAACACGAAAATCAGTTTTAATATAAAGTGTCTTCATGAATTTGCAGTTAGGGGAAAGTATCACTTTCAAAACTTGTTGTACAAAGAACAATATCCTCCTAAATTAGAAACTTCTTTTGAAACTTTAGAAACCTTCTTTGGAGTGTCACAAGAAATCCTCTGGAAAACCTTTTTAGGAGTATTTTGTAAAATATGGAAAATCACTTCCATGTAAATAATCTTAGCGGTCGTTCTAGAAAAGTGGACTAAACATTCTTTAGTTAGTAATAAGTAGTCTCTTTTGAAAGTATTTTTAGAATTGCCTTCTGTCCAGGGATCTTCTTAGAAATAGTTTTAACGACTTGCTTAGAAAGCGTTCTCGGAATCTTTAACACATTATTTTCGTCATCTTCTTGAGGTCATTTCAAGAGTCTTCCTCAAAGTGTGCTTAGGAAATGTTACCAGAACCTTATCAATTTTCTTCTTACGTGACATTTTAAAAATTGGCGTAGAACTCTTGGAAAACCTGAATTGGATTCAAAAAATAATCTCCATAAAAATATTGTAACGTAAATTTAATTACGCCGTTTATTTATTTACAAATAATGAACAATAAATTTATAACAGTATTGAAAAGAATGGATTTATAACAGCAAAATTTATTTGTCACTTACGTATACACCATTTATGATTTCGGCGTTGAAAGTGGAACTGTCAATTCGATTTGCTTATATAGCTACCGCCCCTTATTTCATGAAAAATCTCGAGCGCTTCCGAAGGCATCCCACTATTCTACGTTTTCGGGAAAACACGTCATATTTCTCGAAAAGAAAACAATACGAGACGGATGGACAGAAAGTGTAATAAAGAAGTCCAGTTTAAAGACTTCCGTTTCTTAGTATTCAAATTGAACCCGAATTCAATGTAATTCCAGTTGAATTTTCTTGTACAAGTCGGTTCCCATGATCACCATAACAAAGGGGGTGAAATACTAAGTACAAATAAAACAAGTAATTACCGGTGTTTTTAAGGACTTTTTTATGTGCACATATCTACATATACACAGACTTACATTTCCATACGTGGTTTGATTTCTCTGTTATAATTTAAAATACAATGTTGTCACGTTCTTGTAACTAAAAATGATAAATGTTGCATAATTATAAAGTACAATTGTTTAAATAATTAAGTTTTTTTGGTTATTTAACGAGAGCGTCGGTAGTGGTGTCAAAATTTCAGAAACTTTATCCGTCACAGATCTTAAGTATGTAGGTAGGGTCGTAGTTGTTTTCGATGTAACCCTTTCAAAAAATGGCCTTTTGTATAATCGATGCGCTTCAGCTCTTTGGTCATCGGTAACGACTTTATCATCCAAATGAACCAACGTTGGGAATAACGAAATCATAAATAACCTAATAAAAATAACGTTACTGTTTGTTTTCCAAAAGTCATCTCTACCTGTATTGTAAATACTCATAAAATGTTCCGCCGTTAAGGTACGACGGAGCCGCTGGGTTCCCCATTAACGACAAATGCCTTAAGTTCGGACAAGCCTGTTGTAACCTCTTCGCCCATGGATACAGTTCGGCTATCTGCAGTTTTTGATAGTTATATGTAGCTTTTGTTGATTAATTTACCTTGCAATGGTTCATCCATAGCAATTCCAATTGGGGCATGTAAGGAATGTGCGTTGTTGAGGTAATATTATTGTGATCACAGATAAACATTGTTAATTGTTTGAATTCTCCCGCAAAGTCAATATTGCTATAAAAAATACAATTAATGTAATTGTTTCGAGAATAACAAATAACACCAAATAATACCAAATTAATGCAACTAAGATATCCGCTGTAACAGTTAAAATCGAACAGACTGTGTACCTATAGTATTAATAATTAGGTATCTGTTTTCTGGCAAATATACGATAGATGAATTCTTGTAGTAGTTTCAATCGCATTTAAACTTACCAATAAGACAACAATAATCAGCATTTCCATTTATGAGCTTTTAGATTTTGTAAACTGAATCCAGCAAACTTACAATAAAAACTTTCCAACCGAATTGGAAAACTGATTTATGGTGCCGGAAATAATCTAATAAATACACCTCGTGCAATGAAAATTGTCTGAAAACTTTTTGTATCAACTAAAATTTCCACCTCTTACTAAAAAGTTTACCCCACTTTTACGCGTGGTGGTTGATACCTTAAAAAATTTTGATAGTATGATAGGATATTTAGATCTCATTTCATTTTCAAATCATATCTCACATTAATTTTGATCTCCATCACCATCAGAGGTGCTTCGAAACGTGCCTGAACTGGTTACATATAAGTATGCTGACATACATTTTTAAAAGCACATCCGTTACATTGAATGGGTATATTTTCATAAGTAATAACGAACGAGTTCAGAAAATAACAGGCGAAATCAAAAGTTGTGGTTAGCGAATACAAACTTGAAAATAATGTTAAATTTAGTCACCATTTGATATAAATTTCAAGTTTTAGGGGAGGTCCCACCTTGTATTACTTACTCAAATTCATTGTGACTTATATCCAACGTTTTAATAATGGGCGATAGTTCATGTAGCAGCAATTTTGGTATTGAGTGCAGCTTTTCATAAGCTAGCGATAGCCGATGCCTTGGATCCGTATAAAATAACTCATTTTCTAAGGTAGCAAACGATTCAGACTTCGATTCGTTCTGGCCTGTAAAATAAATCAAATTAAGTGCTACAATGATTAGTTAGTCGGTAAGCACACTAATTTCTCACACGGGACCCAAAATAAGCTCAGTTTAGCTTCAGATCTAGTACCACAGACAACATATACTACAGACGGTCAATGCAATGCTATAGAAATAAACGCAACACCTAATAGAGTACGGTTAGTGTGTTGTCTACCTTGAAGCAGTCGAAATAATTTGTCGTAAAATGTGGTAGACGCACAGAAAACTGTTGTGTGTGGTAAAAGTGTGTAATAGATGGAGTCATTTTTGTAAAAATAAAATACATATACTCAAACCTTATTTCCTCGGCTTCAGAACGCCGGCCTTTACGTAGATAAGATAAGCGCTCACTTCAATAACATCATAAATTACATGAAATAGGATACATTTTAATTCTTCATTTTTCTCTTTTCTAAACATTTAAAAAATTGATGGAGCGGGTTTGGTTATACAAGGGCGGAAACTAAATTTGGCCTCCAAATATAAAATTATGTGGTTGGGCAAGGAAAGATTTTATTAGAATAATAAACATAATTTTTGTTTTTCCATAATAAATATATTATTATACCGGGTGGTGACTTGAACAACGCCCCATAGGAATTGCAATAGTAATTTTTTCATTTCTGATTATTGACTTCTCTAATTATTTTAGAAAGTCTATTTAGGTTTTTTGTACTTTGTAGAGAAAAAAATTACGAATCCATGCATACTATAGCTTTTAATTTTCTGAACTTTGAATCCAAGAAATTGGATAACTAAAAACTGGCGCTTTTAAGAAATTCAGTGGTGCCATGGCAATTTGAGATCAAACATGGCAAATGCAGGCGCTTTTGTTTGATTTCCTAACTCCATGAAATTACCGACTTTATAAACGCGACAGTTTTTAATTTTTAAATTTTTACTGATTCTGAATTTATAAAATACGAAACAAGAGTGTGTACGGATTCGTTTATAAAATTCGAGGTAAACCTTTCACTCACGCCTTTGACGCTCCGGACGAAGGCGACGACGGGCGATTTCAGCGCCCCCCAGACTTGGCGTCCAGGACCTGGGCCCCCCTCGCACGGCCTTGCCTACCTATATGTATCATCACAATTTTTTTTGATTAGGGGAGGGAGCACTTAACGAACTTTATTTATTTTATGTCAATGTGTAGGGTCAACATAGTCCAGTCAAATTAGCTCCAAAAGTATTCTAAACTGGATGTTGGCATTTCACACAACGAAACCAAGTATATTCTATGTAGTTCCCTGTCCGGAAGCTCCCGGAACATATTGCTATACACAAAAAAACAAGAAAAAATGCAGTTTTTTTCGCATTTGACTTGCAATTATCTCGTCAACTATAACTATTGTTCGAGCTCATAGAAATGAATTTGTTTAGAATCGAATTTTCAGTTGGTACAGAACCGTTCATTTTTAAATGTTATTGTTTTTTCTGGAAAAATACAAAAAAAGTAACCCAAAAATTAACATTTGTTTTTGTTGATACGCCCTTCTCGATGCTTTGTCTTTCAAACTGGATGACTCCCAGAGCGTTTTCAATATTTTTATGGATGGTGGAACCGTAAAACAACCTATTCCAACAATTGTCTGTTCTCCCGATGAGTTTTGCAAATCGACGGACTGTGGAATTAGTTTAGTGGAAACCCCAGAAATAGAACAAGAAAGTAACTTTATAATAGGCCCTTGGCACTCTGTTTAATAAAAATCATACCAACTGTATCTCTATCTGATAGGAAAATCGATTCTAAACAAATTCGTTCTCTTCACTTTTTCCGTAAGAGGAATAGTTAACGAGATACCTAATTAAGTCAAATGCGAAAAAACGACATTTTCCCATTTTTTCTTCGTTTTCTTGTGTATAGCAATATGTTCCCGGAGTTTCCGGTCAGCTAGACTGTCATTTACGGATTCAGGGGATTTTTTGCACACAATATACATGGTTTCGTTTAGTGAAGTAACAACACACTAAACCGGTAGACAGTAATAGATACAAAATTATAAACCATCTCGAGGATCGCTATTAAAACTTTGCTTTGTGACAATTTTCGTTGGTAATTGCACAAGTGCATCAAAATGCTCTTTTAACAAATTATGAAAATAACCGAACGCAGTTTTTTACTGATAAGATACTTGAATAAACAATTAAAAAGGTTTTCGCCCTAAGGCGAGTAACGTCAGCGCATTTTCCATAAATTGATCAATACTTCCCCAAAAGACCATACCTATGTACGCTATGTTTTTCATTACTAGAGGCATATTATGGTTAAAATTTTAAAGAAATATCTTCATAAATAAGGAAGTTGACATTTATAACTGCGCAGTTGATATTGCGCGTCCTACGCAGATTTTCTTTGACTCAGGTACCAGAGCGATGCGACTATACCGAATGCAAAAGAACGAACTACTTAAATATCTTGAAAACTGTGGCCTAGGACAGTCGGATGGACAGAGAAAGTGGCTGCAATAGCGCACCCAACTTCGTTGGAAAATGCGCTAAAAATTATTAGGTTTATTTTGATGCACGAGTGTAATTCGGGGGAATATTTCCCGAATAAACATTACAAACTCACCTTACCTACTTATAAAATTCCCATGAAATGTGCAATTATCGCAGGGCTCTTTCGTTTTCTACAATGCAATTACCTACCGCTGTAATTGACCGATAATTGCACACCCACACCTCATATGGGATTTATTACATATGAGGCAAATATTCATTCGAACATTGCTTACGTTTAGGTTTCCTTTATCCAAGTTAAATGAAGTTAAATTGCTGATTGCAAGATTTATTCCACAAACTGAGAGACAAGTAGGCAAGGAGGGTACGTAGATATATAAACACACAGGGAGATTACACTTTTTTTTCGAGAATTCGAAAAGTGGTGCAAGTTATATCATTTCTTATGCACCCAAACACAACGAGTAATACGTAATTGCGAATATGAAGTGATATTTGCTTTGTATGTGTACCTGCAAAGATTATCAGCACTTCGCCCAGATGTAAATATGGGGATTTCTTGTGGGACAGCTTTCTAAAAATAAAGTATCAATACTTCTTTCCCATGACAATTTGCAAAACCATTCCAATAAAAGAAATCTGTAGAAGAACCAACACATTGTTGTATACGCTAATAGATGGAGCAAAATAGAGGGATAGCAGGTTTTTAAATAAGGGGACATCTGAAACAAAACTAGCGTGCTTTTTCCCCTTAAGATTGACCGTCTGTAGTATATGTTGTCTGTGCTAGTACTGACTACATATACGTGATAGTACGAAGCTCTGGCTAGGACACATAGGAAATTATTTTGTAAATTACAGTTGTAACTGGGAATTAGTTTATAATTTACAGTTGTAATTGGGAATTACACTAATTTACAGTTGTAACTGGGAATTATGCTAATTTACCGTTGTAACTGGGAATTAAACTAATTTACCGTTGTAACTGTCAAGGATAATTCCCAGTTACAACTGTAAATTAGTATAATTCCCAGTTACAACTGTAATTTACAAAATAATTTCCTATGTGTCCTATCCAGAGCTTCGTATGATAGTGATTTTGCAGTAGGTTTTTCGTGCTTCACTTGAAGTCGAATTGTAAGTACTCGTAACTCCGAAGAACTCAAAATATCTAGATACCGAATCTACCGCACAGATAGAACTGCGAACATTGCATCAGGAGGAGTAGCCATCATTATACTAAGCACAAAATCATAAACCATGAATGTCAACCACTAACACTATTATTCTTGGAGTACTTCCGTAAACATCATATGTGTTATAAGGAACCCCACAAAAGGCTTCTAGACATCTCAACAGACGAAATCACACTACTCATTGGAGACCTACACTCCAAAAAACGCCATTTGGGAATGTAGAACATTGAAGAATTTTAATTAGCAACTTCTTCAACAGGTGCTCACAGAGCTATAGATTCGGACCACCACCTATCATTTGTTGCCTAATAAGTACCACCATTCAACTGCAATGCGTCATTGAGACCATTGAAAGAGATCACGGATCCAAACAATTTACAGCGACTCAAGCCATTGATCGAGTGTGGACCAATGGTCTGAAATACATAATCGCACTACTTCAAATACGCGACTACATCAAATCCATACTATTCTTTCGCCTATAAAATCGTAGCTTCGCAGTCAAAATTCATGCATCCTAGTTGGGGTTGGAGGTTGGAAATAGGAACGAAGTAGCTTTTCACGATTTTTTCCTTTATTAGAACCTTACACTATTTTTTACACTAAATGGACTGTACAGGGTGGCCATTTGAAAACGAAACAGAGCCTATTTTGGGGACCTCAAAACATTTACGAAAAAATCTTTGGACCCGTCAATTTTTGATTCAGGGGGGAACCATTTTTTTGCAAGTTTCGCCCCCCTGAGGGCAAAGTCATAGCGGGGATGACAAGCGCCCCCAAAATTTTAAATCGAATAGGGGGTCGAGTGATACCTTATTTTGAAGGTTTTATTTTAAGTTCTTAAAGCTCTCATTTGTTTGTCACTTGCGCCCTTCAAGAAAAAAATCAAAAATTATCTCACCGAAAATGCGTTCTATTCTATTGATGAATTCGTCCGTGAGTGCAAATCTATTTAACAAATTTGTTTATGTTTTGTGATTTTTTGTCTTTTTGTAATGTAATGTCGTTTTATATGTACATTTATATTTTTATATATCTATAATTCAAATTGGCATGTTTTTATATATTATATTATTTTTTTATTAATTGTTTTGTTTTAATTTTATAAATGATTTCTTAAAATAATAATAATAATAATAATAATGCGATTAGTTAACCAGGCTAGACCTGAGTTCTCACAAGATACACCGACCATAATAATAATAATAGTCGTTTATTGAGTTGCCGTTTACAAGTTTATGATAGTAACTATAAAATAATTTATGTGACAACCCAAAAGCGCGAAGTTCAGATTGGTACGGCATCCATACCATCTGCTCTCCCACTTAACCCTTTTAAAATAAATTGTTAAATTATTTATTAGTCCAGGCTATACACGGTGTCCATTTTTCGAGTGCCACTATGGGGATCTCACTTATCTTAAGAGATAGAAAGTTGGTTAAATGGGGGAAAAGTTGCCAATTTTCGTGCTGAATAAGAATCTGAAAAGATATTTCAAATATCTTCAATAGTTTTGAAGATATCTCAAAAAAACAAAAATTTCTGATTTTCGTTTTTATTTTTTTTATTATAAACTAATCGTAGTAGACATTTCTAATTAACACATTATTCGGACACTTTTTAATGGAGATTTCAAATATGGCATTCTGTTTTTAATAACTCTCCAGATGACGGAGAAACACGTGGCAACTTTAGTTTTTCTTATGGGCGCCATTTTGAATTTTCACATTTTGAGATTACGTCTTTTTTTCTCTTTACAACGATATATCACACATGGTGGTTCAGTATCACATTTTTCCTAAAAATACAATTTTTAATTTTTTGAGAAGAGTGCTTTGGAAAAACAAAACGTTCTTTTGTTGTGAACAAAAGGTTGACTTATTTCATGTAGTGTCATTTAGGTTTATGCTAGTTGTATTGCGAAAATGCCTTTTTCAAATGCAGATCAAAGAGATATGATCCAAATTTACTACACTTCTCTTCTCATCGAAATGCCCACATGACTGCTGCAACATACTTGAAGCGTTGCTGCATAAAAACTTGGGCGAATATGGTTCTTTTAAAAGATGTAGACAGCAATATGGTGATAGACCCAATGAATATGAGTAGGCAATTTTGCAAGCGGTTGAGATGAAAATCGAATTTCTACTTCTCTGACAACTAAACGCTGCAACCAGACAGATGGATCAAACTGTCAAACTTTTGTTGACAACAAAAGAACGTTTTGTTTTTCCAAAGCACTCTTCCCAAAAAATGAAAAATTATATTTTTAGGAAAAATGTGATACTGAACCAGTATGTGTGATATATCGTTGTAAAGAGAAAAAAAGACGTAATCCCAAAATGTCAAAATCCAATATGGCGCCCATAAGAAAAACTAAAGTTGCCACGTGTTTCTCCGTCATCTTGAACGTAATTAAAAACAGGATGCCATATTTGAAGTCTCCATTAAAAAGTGTCCGAATAATGTGCTAATTAGAAATGTCGACTACGATTAGTTTATCATAAACAAATTAAAAACGAAAATCAGAAATTTTCGTTTTTTTGTCATATCTTCAAAAGTATTGAAGATATTTCAAATTTATTTTCAGATTCTTATTCAGCACGGAAATTTGCAACTTTGCCCCCATTTAACCAACTTTCTATCTCTTAAGATAAGTGAGATCCCCATAGTGGCACTCGAAAAATGGACACGGTGTATAATATTTTTTGACAAAAAAATCAGTTACCGGATGAAACCGGGTTTTTCAGGCAGGTGAAATGAAAAGAAATTGGGGAAAAATAATTAAAACAGCTGAATCTTTCCGCGGGTGAAATCACGGGGGTTGAAAGGGGTGGAAAGTGGTGTTTTGCAAATTGTGGCAAAACTATTAATTTTAGACGAAAATGCTAAATATAAAAGTTATAGAGATTAAAAAAATGAGCAACTTTTGTATCTGCACTATTTTCACATAACCTCCAATTTTCTTAGAAAAACCGGAAAAACTGTTTTTTTCGTTTTTTATTCTTATTTTTGCGAAAAAATGTCGTCGGGGTTTGAAATTTGGAGGAAACATAGCTTGTTATATGATAAAAAAGAAGATAATTTGGGCCTGTAAAGTTGAACCGTTTCCAAGATCTCACGATTTCTGAAAAACAACACCTCTTTTCGAGGGGATGAAAAATCTATTTTTTTTCATCGTACAGAGGTGTGCGGGGTAGCAAAATTTTCGGGAAGACTTATATTTTAATAAACAAAAATAAACAAATATTATTCCTATAGCAAAAATTCGAGAAAATCGCCATAAACTGGAAAAACAGTTTTAAGATATAGACGGTTTTTGCCATGATAAATCAACATGTTGGATGCTAATAAAGATTTTTTCGAAATCTGTCTTCTTGCTTCTTTAATGTTTGCTTAAATATTCTCTTTTGTTATATTGTGCTCAACTGTTTTAGTTAAAACATCTTTATTATTTATTTTTTCTGCAATAAAAGCAATTCGAAATAAAATCGGATTATCTTGCTTCCTGATCCCTGAACAATCTCTTTTTGTTCACTGACTCTTCTTCCTGCCTGTTTTATAGCTGATGCAATTGCGTTGGGCCTGTTGAAAACTTGCAAAGTCGGAAATAAGAACGTTAGTTTTACCGGCCATTGACCAAAGCAAATGATTTGAGATGTCAAACCTGGAATAAACTTTATGAGGATTTTATTCATAATTCCTATAAAACGATCAACAGGACCAGCTTAATCCCATAAGCTGTAAAACAGGCAGGAAGAAGAGTTATTCAACAAAAACAAATTGTTCGGTAAGCAACAGAATTCGATTTTACTTCGAATTGCTTTTATTGCGGCAAAAATGCAGAAAAAATAAATAATAAAGATGTTTTAACTAAGGCAGTTGGACACTGGGAAATAAAAGAACATATTTTAGCAACATTAAAGAGGGGAGAGAAGACAGATTTCAAAATCTTTTTATTAGCGCGGATCCAATACGTTAATTTATTTGCAAGAAAAGCTATTTACCTACTATCAAAAACGGTACCTATATCTTAAAACTGTTCCCCACGTTTTTGCCGCTTTTCTTAAAATTGTTCTATTGGAATAATATTTTTGATTTTTGATTATTAAAATATAAGTCGTTACGAAAATTTTGCTACCCCACGCACCTCTGTACGATGAAAAAAAATAGAATTTTTATCCCCTTGAAAAATAGGTCGTTTTTTTCAGAAATCGTGAGATCTTGGAAACGGTTCAACTTTACAGGACCAAAAAATTATCTTCTTTTTTATCATAAAACAAGCTATGTTTCCTCCAAATTTCAAACCCCTGCGACATTTTTTCGCAAAAATAAGAATAAAAAACGAAAAAAACAATTTTGCCGGTTTTACTAGGAAAATTGGAGGTTATGTGAAAATAGTGTACATACAAAAGTTGCTCATTTTTTTAATCTCTATAACTTTTACATTTAACATTTTCGTCTAAAATTAATAGTTTTGCCACAATTTGCAAAACACCACTTTCCACCCCTTTCAACCGCCGTGATTTCACCCGCGGAAAAATTCAGCTGTTTTAATTATTTTTTCCCAAATTCTATTCATTCCACCTACCTGAAAAACCCGGTTTCGCCCGGTAACTAATTTTTTTTGAAAATAAATTATTTTAGAGCTATTTAGCCTGGACTATTATGGCAGCTAAGACATATTGGAGAAACAAGTAAAAGAACAGATAACGCCATTAATTTATTGATTCTGCAGTAAAGACTTGATGTAAATGGAATTTTTTAGTAGTTATTGCTATTAATTTTAACAATTTTGATGGTAATCCAAAAGTGTGGGAAAATTCTTTGAAAAAAGTGGTAATTGTTCCGCGAGCACCAACAAGTAGTCCCATGCTGGGGGGTAGTCCTTAAAAAGGATTACTGCACCTCTATCCTTATGTGTCAATTTAGTCCAATTAATGTATTCTTGATCTTGTAAAAAGGATATTATATACTTTACGGGCTTGTTCAGGAAGACTTCATCCATTAAATTAAGCTTTTTCAAACATAATTTCTTTTCATCTTCCAAATTTCTTTTTTTATAATAATTTCTTCATTAGAAAATTGCAGACGATTATATTAATGTGTTGTAAATAAGCCTCCCAACCAGCGTAAAACAATTGGAGACCTTTTATATTTTTTTATGCATATATCATTGCATTTGGTAAGTCAGAAGGAAGGTCTAACATTTCTTTTAAAGCACAGCGAACCATTTTGTCAATGTCATTAAGAAATTCATTGTGCAACGTAATTAATTGCAGTTTGGAAGTTGTATGTTAAAGTGGGTCAAATATAGGAAATCAGAATTGTTAACTTTTGAAAATCCTTAAGAAAATGGTGGGAAATAACGGTATCCAGCTTTGTTCCCAATTTTTTAATGATTTCTGGTGGATTAAAGGTAATCTAGTTATTAAAATTGACTCCTAAATATTTTATAGTTTCATTTCTGTTCAGAGATTTAATTAATAATCCATTTAAGTTAATCTCTTCTTCAAACAATTTGCGTTAATATTTATAATTTTGGTTTTCTTAACATTTAAATTCAATCCAATTGCACAAAATAGATGAATAGCGGTTTCATAAAATATCATAGCGGATTCTTTTGATTTCCCAATCAATACTGTGTCATCAGCAAATCCTAAGTTGATTCCTTTAGTAAATTAAAGAAAACACAATTCTTCGTCGATCAAAAGATGAACAAACAAAATCGGTCCAATAGAAAATTTTTTACAAGCGACCAAAGAAATCCCTTAAGCTCCCCGTCAATTCCACGGAAATCCCTGAAATCGGATAAAATTTCTTATAAATCCTCAGAAATCCTTTCGAAATCTTCTTAAATTCTTCCCCATACTTGCTTTTGACACTCCAGTCCAATACTTTACTAATACCGCCGCTTGTCACGCACCTTCTCACAGGTATTATAAATTAATAACAATATTTTCGGTTGTTATATTTCAAATACTGCGTGGCAATATTGAGTAAAACAATTAGAAGCTAACGTTTATTTTTGAACGAGCCAAAGAAAGCTATTTCAGTGACAAAATAATGCAATTGGAAGGTAGACAAGGAAACTCAGATTTTGAGTTTTTCCATGTGAGAATGGAAATTAATTTAGAACACAATCTCATGGGTTAAAAAATTGTAGTTCACATTTCATATTTTATCAGGAACGACTTCATTCGGTACGGCAAAACAATTATTGAAAGGTAAAAGTGACCGCACGTGCAGATAAGCGCATCAGGTGATTAATCTCTACCTGCTTACGTTACCGTCCCTCCATCAAAAATATAACTTATAACCAAATCATTCGATCGTGTTAACGTAAAGTGCAGTGCATCTTGTGCGGAATGGTCTCCAAAAATTCCAAATGGTTCGAAGGAGAGTGCCTAGTACCGAAAGTAAGAAGCTAAGGGTGAATTTGACAAGCACAGATTAGGTACCGCGTAACATGCAGTAAGTAATTTGGATTTTTACATTTAAACATTGGGCATACCATGAAAAATGATTTTGGAGTTGGACAATAGGTGAAGGGTGACTAAATATTGTGTATGGAAATTTACCTCCACACATGTAACTGCCGTTAGTTTCAATCAATCATTTTCCAAATCAAAAATTTATACACGACAATTACAATCATCTTATCTATCCAAGTCTAAAGTTGGACATGCGTAGTCCATTGCGTCGGCGGCGTCGGCATTTTAAACAGGTGTTTAGAAATCTGTTGATAATTTAATTCTTAACAAAAACCACACTTGCCTTTTTATTAGCTTTAATTGTAATTGTCGCAAAATTGTCCCCAAAATAGAGTCTGTTTCGTTTTCAAATGGCCACCCTCTATAAGTTAAGTATCTTGTTAACAGTGCCTTGTATAACAGTGTAAACGTTGAACAGGCAAACGCCTAAATAAATAAATAGAAGAAAAATTGAAAAAAGTTACAACCATACAAATTATGTGCATAATTATGGCACACAATTTTGGGGACTCCATATAATAGGGGTTGGTGCGACGTAAGTTGTGACCTCAATATAGTGGTTGAAAATTTTATGCTTACGATACAAATTAGAACAAAATTATGACACGAAAATTTGTATGAATTTGTATACTCGGGGCAACTCCAAAATTGATTTGAAGGTAATGGTACAAAATTTGTTACGCTAAAAATTAGTACAAAATGAGTACAAAATTATATGGGAAATCTGTATACTTGGGGTTATGGCGTGAAGTTGCAGCCCCACTGTAGATTTGATGAATTCGGGGAAATGGCATATCGCTCAGAATACTAGTTGTACGTTCTTACGGAGATTTTTATATTTTGGATTACGGACTCAAATAGGGACCGGAGGAAGAATGAATGGTAATGTAGGAAACGTGTTTGAGAACTATATCTCGGCAACTAGAACGAATAAGTACTTACTTAACAAAACTAAGGTACTGAGAGATGTCATATCAAAAATTTCAATATCTTCGTCTATGGTATCAAACTGCTGCGTTGAATACGGTTCATCCAGATCAACAACGTGGAAGGCATCGTCGTATTCACACCTAAAAAAATCCACACGTAGGGAAAATACCCATTGCCGAGAAATATTCCAAGTTTTAAAGAATACGTACTGGACCATTTTCTGAATTACTGACGAGGGCTTCAAATTCAAAATTAAAGTACCTAAGTACTTACTCATTACAACTGTCCTCCATTATAATTATCAGTTTATATAGTTTCCTATATACATATGCATGTATATAACTCACTCAATAAACGTAGGTAATCGCACAACTAAATCAAAAGTGTAATTTTCTCAATAATCGGGCAAAGATAAATTATAGATAAGGATTTAATTCAATCGCTTTACAGCAGTAGCATACTCAAAGGTTATGATGATAATTTTTAATAGCTCGACAATGAGTTAATTTCGAAACAAAATTGGAATGCAAAATCAAGTAAAAATTTGTTACTTACTTATTGATGTGAATTTAAGAAGTAAAGGTCACTTGCTTCTTGTTGGTAATTCAATATGTAAATAAGCAATACGAGACTTGTAAGAGTTCCCCTCTTCTTCGTCGGTTAAAGTTCATTGCTTTGTTTGAGAGATAATTAACAGTTGGGGGGGAAACCTGACAATAATTATGCAATCCAGCCCAATTTCTTTATTTGGAATTTTCTAAAACATTTACAAAATAACCTAACGACAATTATGTATTGCACATTTAACGTAACCTTAATATAACTTTACGATAACATTTAAGACTATTTTTATTTGCTTTTTTTTTAGCTTTCGTCACTAAAATTACGATAATGTACATAAATATATTAATGTATGTATACGTAATTCACAGTTAATAGAAGGAAAGATTAGCCTAATCGTATGTGCTTAGTTGTTACCGTTGTTGTGCATTTCTTGCGATCTCCTATATGATTGTAGCTGAAACAAAAGACATTGTTAGAACAAATTTTCCAAAAAGTAACCCCCCCCCCCCATGGCGACTGAAAATTTTTGAAAATTTAATATTTGCGAATGTCAACGATGCCACTTGTTTTGACAATCTAGAAGCAAGGAATATTTATTCTTTCATATACAACATTTGAGGAAAATTGTAGCTTTAGTAGCTGTATAATACATAAATAACACTCCCAGACTAATTTTTGGGTTTTAAAGTATGACCAGACCTCCCCCCCCCTTCGGCTCGGGTTAATTTTCAAAATATTCGCGAGCTCGAACAAATTTGTAGAATAATTCAAGCACTAGTGGTATTACATGTGAGAATCTATTAAATTTAATACGAAGTAAGAATATTTTATTTGGATTTTTACAACTCGACAATTATTTCAATTAATTTTTTTAAAACGATTGCTCTGATCTTAATGATTAAAGTTTTCGACACATTTTTCATATTTTCCCTTGGATTTTAAAGGTACTAAATTTTCAATTGCCTCTCTGGCCTTTTGCTAGAAATTTCAGAGTTTTCTGAAATGTCCATTTTGTCGCTTCGTTTGAACTTTTTGCACAACGGTTTCACAGCTTGTTTATTTGGTTGTTACGGACAAACCGTTGTTATGGTAATTATATTATATAATACCGGCTAAAATGATTATATTTTCAAATAAAAGTAGCAATTTTAAACTAGACTTTGTGGATCAAATTTTGATTAATATCTTTTAAATCCGAAAAAAACAGCATGTTCTACACGTAAGAAAAGTGGTTTTCCAGCTCGTGAAAAATGCAACTATTTTCACTCACTGGAAAACTGTCACTTTTCTTTACTTGTAGAACAATCTACTATTTTTTCTATTTGCCACCCCTGGTTACAGGTCTGACTCTGAAACAAAGTGCGGTAAGAAAGCCAACGCAATAACAAGGGGTGGCATAATGACTGACATTCCCAATCCAAATGCCGAAAAAAATATCTATCCCGATAAATTTGACTAGATCGCCTGAAATTTATAAACACAATTTGTTGAATCTGGATTTGAAAAGTTAATAACCTGTCAAACGGTTAGTAGCAAAAATCGACATTTCGCAATTCTACCCTTATTTGCTGGTGAATTGCTGTGTGTCAGATGTTAAAAATGCATGATTCAATGAAATGTTAATCAAGGGCAGCTTTTTTAGTTAGGGTTTAGAATGATTGCTATCAATTAGGTGAAAATTAAGTGGTTTTATGTCAATTTTAACGGTCTTAGGCTTGGTAATCTCGTTCCAACATGAAAGTAAAACTTGTCCAAACTCATCCACGAAGTTACAAAGTCAATAACTTAATTTCGATTTATACATTTTCTCGATAATGTTTTTAACTTAAGCTGATATTAGCAATATAAAGTAATTAAATTAAAACCCAAGAGTAACTCGTTTTATTACGGAATATTTAATCCACAAGGTTTGTAGTGAACATTGAATTTAATTTTATTGTAACAGGAAGCCTAAGGTAACTATGAAATAGAAAAGTGACCCTTACCCATTGTCGAAAGAACGGTGAAATATTGTAAAGTTCCTGTAGCGAAATTCTTCTCTCTGTGTCGCTTCCAATATCACCTCGCGGTCCCGTAAAGATCAGCCCTGGGTTGCTTTCTTGTTGCACGTCTTGAAGTACTTCATCATTTGTCATTAATTCCGAGGGGGACATCCTTTTCCCCATTCCACCGTAACACGAGTGTCCAAATGTTGCACAACCACCTGTACCAAAAATTGAATGGGTTAATGTATCTTAATTTGCAATTATTGTTCTTAATTTATTTTACAGTCTGTTTTAAATTAAGTCGGCACTATTGCTAACTTTCTTAGTTGTAAAGTTAGAATGATAGTTAAATTACCAAAATTGTGTATTTTCTTCTACTAAATCGAAATCTGCAATTAAAAAAATAAAACAGCATCGCATTTTTCGGATCATAACAAAAATTATGGATCACCATGTATATTATGAGATCATATCACACCCTTAATAAATTCTCTACAAAACCAAAATATTTCAAATAACCAGAATTTTTCAATTATTTTCATTTCAATCTAGTTACCCATAAAAATGACGTTGTGATAGTTCCAATATTGATATACGAGTCCCTTAAATCACAAACTATGGGTTTATTTTAAGACGAACTTTTTGCTGCTACAACCTTAGGAAAAATTTTGAAAATTATTGTAAAACAAGTTTGTATTTTTCAGAATTTAAAGAAACAATATGAATACTGGAGGATAAATTTAGGAACAATAAATTAGTGTGAACAAACAATGTCATTTTATCATTTTCATGGATAACTAGATCAAAATGAAAATAATTGAAAAATCTTGGTTATTTCAAGTATTTATTTATTTATTTGTAGACAATTTAATAAACAGTCACATACAGGGCGTTCCATATAAAGAAAGTAACATTTTTATTATTATCTGAAAAATGCCATGTTTTTTTAATTGCAGATTTGGATTTAGTAGAAAAAAATGCACAAAACAGGGGGAAGCTGGTTTTATCCTTCATGGTACATACTCTTATGGTGATCTCAACAAAAGAAATTAATTTCTATTAACTATAATCCTCCTCTTCGACCCCTTATCGTGATCGAATATAATTCCTTATACCTCAAGAACAGATTGTCGGAGGAGGGATTCACAAAGAGCGATTGGAACGTTTGGATGAAATACATCCATAGGTCAAAACCAGGGTCAAAACTTTAAGAGCGAATATCTTGAAAACGGTTTGTCGGAGCAAAGTACTCTCAAAGGCAACATGAATTGTCTGGACGAGACATTTCTCGCTCCCATATTGCGGTGACGATTTTATATACAGTGTGTCCCAGATCGGGTGGGATTGCATGTGTAACTTTCTTACTATTAAAGATAGAGAATTGGTTAAATTGACAATGTTTTGCAGTTTTAGATGCCTATTAAAAATTTCCTTGTGGAAATTCAAAATTCGACGTAAATTCAAAAATACTAAAATTAGTCATTCTTTAATGTCTTATATCATCGAAAGAATAAGAGACATAAAAAACAGTTTTATATAAAAGTTACTGTCTTTGACAAGCTTAATTTAGGATTGATGTAACCTTTGAGGAACATTGATCAACTTTCTAAAGTTAAATAGGCGCCATATTGAATTTTTGGATTATTTGATAGATTTTTTAATTCGCTTTTCAACGATCATAGCATAAGATTGAAAATAAGATACCAGTTACGTATATCAACGGTTTTTATATTTTAATCAAGTAGTCTGTGATGAATTAAAAAAAATCTGTTCGAGGCAACAAAACAATGAAAATAATTACTGTTGGAAAACCTTAAAATATACAGGGGGCCCCATTATGTATGGAATATAGTTTATATTTCGGTAAATATCGACTGTGTACAAAAGTTTTCTATATGAAAGTTGTTTAACATTTTATTTCCCATAATAAGGCAGTATTCCATTGTTTTTATTTCAAAAAACAGATTTTTTTTAGCACCCGTGTAGAAGAAATTAATTTTTCAAGTTTTTTGTGATAAGTTATGCCACTGCCTTGCAGTTAATGGTGAACATTTTGAGCATTCGATGAAAACCATTTTACTTGTCTTCAAGGTTTAATATCAAACGTATACGTTCATTTGTTTTATTTTAGTGTAGGATATAATAATAATAATAATAATAATAATGTTTATTTCCAATGAACATCATATAGTACAAAAGGAAAAAGAAAAAGTACATTCAGATTGGAAAAAGGACCACATTCAGTGCGATATACACTGCTCTTCCATGTGGCCCTATATCATGAGATATGAACTTGAACTAAACATGGTATATGGACAAATACATTAACACTCACACGCAAATCACTCCTCAGAACTTCCTAAACCAAAAATTTATGTTCAATACAGAAGCCCCTTAAGCCACAATAGAGAGTTGATCATCTAACAAAAGGAACTTTACTTGTCTTTTAAACGTAGTCATACTTAAACTACGTAGAGTTGGTGACAATTTATTAAAGATGTTTGCAACATTATAAGAAAACGATTTCTTAAAGAATTCGGTAGTATGCTTTGGAATCTCTAAAAGGCCCCTATGCCGAAGATTTAAGTTATGTACATCTGTACGATAGGTTAAACGTTGTGATATCTGGATTAATGTTATTCATCTAATTATAATAAATTTTTTTGAAACATTTTCTTGAATAAGGATACTATCATTAACATGTTATATCATCAAAAAGAGAACAAAAACCTCTATCAAATGAGCCTAATGAAAAGGTACACTGCCATTTAAAAAAGTTCAATTGTTTTTCGTTACTCATTTGTTTTATGAAATAAAAACAGCTGAATGCTGCCTTATTATGTGAAATTAAACAACTTTCATGTAGAAACATTTTATATACATCAGTCGATATTTACCGAGATATATACTATATTCTATACATAATGGGCACCCTGTATATCCCTGCTAGGGATTTACGTCAAGCGAAACTTTTCGCATACCGTTGGGTCAGGACTCATTCTCTACACAATCGACGAATTGAACGGATTATGCGTTCGGGGAATTCAGTCCCAAATTTGGATTTTTTTCGTTTGTCATTAATAAAGTTCAGAAAAGAGGCACAGCACTCTTTAGTAGATAAGGATGTAAACTTTTACCTAAGTGAATCTAAATTTTACTTCTGTATTTGTATTTTTTCGTAGATGTTCTGTACATTTACAGATTTATTATTTTTTATAATCTTAAAATAATGTATGTGTTTGTGTTTAAAATGTAATTGTTTTTGTTGTTGAATTTCTGAAACTGTAGGTACACCGAAATATGTTTGTGCTTTTGGGGTTATTCCCGTATTACATCATTAAATAAATAAATAAATAAATAAGTAAATAAAGGAACCATATAGTTAAGTTGAGTATCAACGTAACTGTGGAAATTAAAAAATTGAAGATCGTAACCAAAATCAAACAGACATGTAGTAAAAAGTAGAGGTCCAAGGATCGATCCTTGTGGTACTCCACGTGTTAAGAGAAGGAAGGAGGAATAACGATCTGGATCTTGGCTGAACGCAACTTTTTGAGAACGATCAACAATTAGATCAATCTCCCTTAACGTTACGGAACTAAATGATAAGAATGAGTTAATATTAGGGTGGAATGAATTAAAATACTGCTGAATTAAATTAGCATCAACCGTCAAGCCGTCGAATCGTGCATTCACAAGAAAATTATTTACCTTCTTCATAAGGAATTTAGGTACACTAACCTAATAGCTATTTGAAATCAGTTAAAGTTTTAATATATAGAGAAAATTTTTGTTTATTTGTGTGAAATTGTTAGATAATTGAAGATAGTTACTATTATTTCTACTAATTCCTTTCATTAATTTACAATCAATCAGACTGCAAGAATTAAACGAAAGTAATCTTAAATTTCCTAGTTTAGCTACTGTCATCCGAGAGTTTTAAATTAAGTGATATCATTATCCTAATTTGCCGACGACAGTGCCGTAATTATGTAATTTTGTGCAAACAACTACATGTACTTAAATATAGTCATATGAAGTTCATAAACTAGTTAATTTGTTCTGCTAGTAGGTACATCACCGTAAGTGGCCTAACTAATGTCCTTAGACGCTTTCGTTGTTAATTATAAAATTATGTGGGCAGGTCGATATTTCAATTTAGCAGCCTTGTGTATTGGGATATATATACTTTTAACGTTGTCAGTAGCTATCCTTCAAAAGTGCAGAGCATTATTCACTCTGGTGCTTCGAGTGGAAACTTTTGTCCACTCTTTTGGCGTGTTTGCTATATAGTTTCTTTTTACTGTAACTTGCAATGCTTTAAAAAAAACCAGCGAAAAACGACATAGGAAACTAAAACGTAACCCACTGGCGCATAAGTTCATTTATTGTCAGACTCTCGGTCAGACTCAGAAAGTGTCTAACTCGGGAGCGATGTAAAACTGTAATAAATATTTACTTAATTTAAGTATCATGCTTTCCAATAAACCACTACTGCTACTTTTAAAAACTGTTTCTCACAGTTAATAATCCTTTATACGTACATGCAGATCTCAGTAGAACTAGAACTCCCCTCAGATTTAAATTATATACTCGAAATGTTTCATTTGATTATATCTGTCCAGCGAGTTTCAACATGATTCACTGAATAAAATCAATTCCCATTATCTTTCCAGAATATAACGTTAAGTGGATATATCTTCCAATTTTGAATGTGTACCTGTATATTAAGTTGAAATTAAGCGCTGCCGCGAACAGAAACTTGATTAATTTGCAGATTGTTTTCTGTTATCAATATGGATTAAGTAGGAGGGAAAGCTAATTGTCTTACTATTAGCAAGTCGAAGTGGCTGGAATAAACTTTATTGAATAAAGTTTCTTAGACAAAGGGTACGCGTGATTTATTTCAAAAGGTATTTATAGATATACCTAAGAAAATGGGATTTTTTCATTACAAATAGAAGTCTTTACGAATTCGGTTGTAAATTGTTTGGTTTGTCTACCCTGGTGCTCGATCCGTGAAATAAAGTACGTAACTCGAAACTACATACATACATATTTTTAATAAACAGAAAAATACTCGTGTTAAATCTCGACAGGTCTTGAAGGCGTGGAAGGCATTAGAACATAGTTGGTTCTTCTTGGTCCAAGTGGTTAGGTAAATACTCAACACAGGGGTTAACTTAAAAGTTTAAATAAAAGGAAGTATCTGTCGGTCCTCCGCATGTATCGGTTAATTTCTTCGTTAATTTTTTGCAGAAAATGGAAAAACAACTACTGCCATCGACGCATCTGTATAAGAAAATTATGTTTCGATCGCATCAAACAGTGCTTCAGTGAAAAAACTACCCGGGTGTCTTATTTCTCGGGTTGAGATATTTGTTACCTCGCACCATTAGGCAATTTAATCCCCTCATAATGTCTTGCAAGTTCACATGTGTATAGTATAAATATACGCAACAAATCTTCCGACAAAACAAAGGATAAAATGCCTGTAATGAAGGAATCTGGAATGGACCTAGGAATGAACTGTACATTATTAAACTTTTCTTGTAAAATTATTCGTAATGAATAGAGTGAAAACGTTTTTTACTTATTATTGAATTATAACTACTTGATCAGAAATTAGTTTATAGTGTAATGTTCAAACATAGTTCGCGCCTTGAAAGGGACAACTTTCAAAAGTAAAAACCGAAATACACTTCACTGTTCTTCTATAGAAGGGGACAGATGTTGGAGACTGCTCGACGAAGTACCTATCTCTCGGGATACCACTATTGCGACACCATCAGAACCAGGATGAAGTTCTTCCACACGGCCAAGAAACCAAATCATTGGCGATAATTGTTTATCTTTGATAATAACTAACGAGCCCAATTGGATTTGATGATTGTTACTTCTCAACTTTTGTCGATTCGGAAGTTCGTTATATCCACCTGGGGAATTTCTTGAAGTGGATGTCTCAGTAGCAAGTGAGCCGGAGTTAAAGGATTTAGATCGAAAGGATCAACAAAATGACACGAATAAAAGTTTTAGACATTTTAATGATTAACCTGATGAACATACGAATTTCCTTCTATATTTTACAACTTTTTTGTTATAATACAAACTTTAATTTTTTTAAATGGTAGTCATAGTTGGCTTTGGCATTTTTAAAAAGGACACATTTTTCTCTCTATAATAACGATATAAGGCTTGCTAAACGTACTAAAATAAATAAACGCGCTGCAGAAATTTTCGTATTATTGAGAGGTAAATAAACAGAGTTTGCCATGACTATTTATCAAATAACAAGATAGGTACAAATGAAAAGTTTAATATATTTTTTGATAACTTTTGTTACGCATTTAAAATTGCGTTTCCAGAAAAACTTCAAAAGTGTCGTAAAAAAGATCAAAATATTATATGGTTTAATAAGGACCCAGCACACCTACGCAACACCGTTAAACTTATAAGTGAGCTACACAATTTGTACAAAATTGAGGGTCTACTTGACTTAAAACGTCGTATTACGGCGAAATATAAGAAAGCTATCATTAATGCAAAAGTTCAGGCGAATAGTGGAGCTATAAGGACGTCTTCAAACCCTGTAGGTAGAATGTGGGGTATTATTAACTCACATAGACTTTCCAGAAAACAAACTAAACACAACATTTCGGCCAGTGAATTTAATATTTATTTTGCTAACATAGCTAATAATATATACCAACAATCATTGCCTACCGACTCGTGTGTTAACTTTAGTGATAGTGTACCTCATAAATTTAAAATTAAAATTAAAAATAAGGATTATGCGTTTTCTGGAAGAAATAACCTGTTGCATCAAAATCAATTCGGTTTTAGGGAAGGAAAAGGCACCTCAAGCGCTATTTTATATTTAATAAGTGAAGCTATAAAATGTTTTGAGAAACATGAATACTTACAAGCGACCTTTATTGACCTGTCACGAGCGTTTGACTGTGTCTCTCATACTATACTACTGGAAAAGCTCTCTAAATATAACTTTGATGAAATAAGCATCACACTCAGTGTGTGCGTGTACAGAATACAATCTCGGATAAAATTCCAGTGGTAAGAGGAGTGCCACAGGGTAGCATACTAGGGCCTTTACTTTTCCTTATATTTATTAATGATATGCCGTTATCAATACTAAAAGGTACCGCCTGCGTACTTTATGCTGATGACGCCACTTTACTGGCACATGACCATAATATGGAAACTGCACTTCATACTTTTAAAGCCAATCTTAAATTAGTAAATTCGTGGTGCATAAGAAATGAATTGTCAATGAATGCAGCAAGAACTGAAAAACTGATTATGACCCTAAAAACTCATAATGTTAGTGATAGTGAATCTGTGAAGTTTCTGGGCGTACATTTAGACCCCAAATTATCTTTTAATGTACATATTAGGTCGATATCTATTAAATTTAACCGAAATCTTTTTTTATTACGTAGATTAGTAAATAGTGTTTCTCAATCAGTTGTATTAAACGCATATTATGCACTATGTCATAGCATATTATCGTATGCAATAATTGCTTGGGGAAATTGTACACAGTCAAAATATGCTTTCAAGTTACAAAGACGTGCTATTCGGATTATTGCGAATATTGGTTATCGTGATGAGTGTAGGCATATTTTTTCTACACTAGGCATTCTAACTGTACCATGCGTGTTTATTTTATGTAAAATCCAAATTTGAACAATATTCACTAGTTTCGAAAGTGCACAGCCATAATACAAGAAAAAAGCTTTCGCTCAAGATACCATTTTGTAGATTGGCCAAATCTCAAAATAGCACTGAAATTATTGCCTTAAAACTTTTTAATCATTTATCTGATGATGTTAAAGTAATAAAATCACCGCGACAATTTAAACTAAATGTAAAAAAAATGTTAACAGAATCCGCATTTTACAGCGTAATAGAGTTTCTAGGGCAACAGTGAATTGAATAATTATAGTTTGGATGTTTTGTTTTATTGTATTTTCCCATTATTTTCTTTTTGGACGAGTGTAAGTACAATGTTTACATTTCCATGAAATATACATTATTATTATTGTCGGTGTTTCTTGTGAGAACTCAGGTCTAGCCTGGTTAACTAATCGCACGGATTAAAATCAAGTAACGATTAGTGTCTGTCTCTGTGTCTGGTGAAGTTATGTAGGGTTCTAAAGAAAAATAAAAAATAAAATAAATATTCGCACACTCACATATTGGAAATCTAGGGATAGTATGTAATTCATACTTACCAACATAGCTATTAATGGCCACAATAGTCAACGCTATCAGGAAAGAAGAAAACAAAACAAAAATATCATTATAATAATTCCTGTACTTTTATTAAATAGAGTTTATTGTGTAAGTGTTTCTTTGGCTTTGCGTTTGGGTTGAATACGAGTGGGTTGTGATAACGTGGTGTGTTTATGTGAAGAAGGAGTTTTGTGTTTTTTAGCTGTGCTAGGCCGTGTAACTTTATTGGGTGAGGGAGTCTTTGTAGTGCATGTTGCGTTACTTGTATTTATTGCGTTTGTTTGTACAGGAAGTTTTGTTTGTGTGGTTGGTTGAGTTAAGGGTGGAGATATTACAGTATGTTGTGTGTCATGTTGTGAGTCTAAAGTGCTGTTTAGGCTTTTGCGTTTGGGTTGAATACTAATGGGTGGTGATAATGTGGTTTGCTTCAGAGGTGAATCTCTGATTGTAGTAAATGTTGTATCATTTGTTGTACTTGTTTGTTCAGTAAGTTGTATTTGTGTGTTTGTTTGGGTTAGAGGTGGAGATATTACAGTATGTTGTGTACCGTGTTGTGAGCGAGTACTGTTGTTTACATGTATACGTTGTGGATCATTCCTGTATGTAGTATCTTGTGTTATGTTTAGAAATTTACGAACAATATGGCATGTGTTGATAATGACTGCTTTTTGTAAATGTTTGTATGTGTTTTTGTCTAAACCTAATAGTTGTAAATTGTGGTGTATTGTCTTTGATATAACTCCGGTAGCACTAAGAATAATGGGAACTATAACAGTAGATTTCATTCTCCACTGCGTCTTAAGCTCGACAGCTATATCGGTGTATTTGCGGTGTTTTTCTGCATGTGTTTTAGTTAAGTTTATTATATTATATATATATATTTATTATATATTATATTATTATTATTATTATTTTTTTTTATGGATTTAGGCATCGACAACCAAGGTCATTAGCCATCACCTCTTATTATTTGGTGTTTAAAGTAGGTCCTTTAATCCCGATCGCTTAAAAAACTCTAGGACGTTAAGTATTTCCTTTGTCATCATATCCCTCATATTCTCTCCCACAAGAAAATTCTGCCTTTGTTGAACGAACAATGGGCACTCAGTAAGAATATGGTTCAATGTTAGTCTTGTGTTGCAGTTTTCACATTGCGGTCGTCTTTGTCTCGTTAGGAGATAGGAGTGAGTGATGTTCGTGTGTCCTATTCTTAATCGGCAGATGGTTACCTGGTCTCTCCTAGAGGTGACTGGGTATTGCCACCGTCGGACGGTGGTTTTTACCATTTTTAGCGACGTGTCGGTTGAATCCCATTCATTTTCCCAAATTTGGTGTCCAATTGTTCTTGCTGTGGATTTTAGATCATCCAGGATTGGTGGTACTATATGATCCGCTTCCGTTGCGCAGTGTGCTTTATTGGATTCCATAGGGGCCCATAGAAACTCGACACTTCTTCCGAGGGATTGTAGGTAAGTAACCGAATCAAAGATTTTATCCAGTATTATATTGTTTTTGATAATGTTCTTCATTTTCGCTAAGGTTTGTAGGGAGTTGGTGAGTATTAAGCCTGACTTTAATGATGTTGAAATGAACAATTCTATTCCCTTCCAGATGGAGATTTCCTCGGCGGTATGTACTGTGGCGCTATCGTCTAGCTTCCTGCCAATCACACGACCACCTGCTGATATCATTGCCTTGTCTTTGCGCTTGGGTGATGGATCCGTGAGTATATATGATATAGACATTCGGTCTGTTAAGCATCTTTTCCAGATGGTCCGTGAAGAGCTCATAACGACTCTCCAATGTTGCCTTCAACTCTAGGTTTATTTTTATTTCTGGTCTTATCCATGGAGGGTAAAAGCTGGGACTAAAAGCAAATGGAGCTGGTAGCGAGATTTGATACTTTTGTAGTAGCTCCACAACTCTCACGCTTAACGGCCTCATTGCCGTAGGCTTTTCCTTAAAAGCATCAAGGTTTATGTTTTGAAAAATGTGCGAGTTCAGGTGATAAGGCATGCTTCTGATTTTATTAAAATACGTGAGGCTTTGTCTAATCCTGTTTATGTGGAGTGGCTCTACTCCCGATTCGCAATTTACGGCTGCTTCCGGGCTGGTTCGGAAAGCTCCCGTTGCCAAACGTAGGGCGGTAAGCTGAACTCGGTCAAGTAACTTTAATTTCCCCGGTCTAGCCGAGGAGTAGATAATGCTACCATAAGATATTTTGGAGAGAATTAGAGATTTATACACTGTGATTAGTGTCTCCCTATTGGCACCCCAACGGATGTTAGAGATGCATCGCATAATGTTTAAGGACTTTTGGCATCTGCTGATTGTATACCTACTTTATATGGGCGTCCCATCTTAGTTGTTCGTCGAAGACCATTCCTAGTATTTGCGCCTGGTTTTTTACCGGGATTGGTTGGTGGTTCAGAGTTAGAGCCGGGTGTTGGTGGGGCGTTCTTAAGCGGCAAATGTGGACACATTGTGTTTTGGCAGCTGAAAACCGAAAACCTCTGTTGTTCATGAGTGTTGAGATTCTGTCAATCTCACCCTGCAGCTCGGTCTCTATGACCTTCATGCAGCGGTGGCGTAACCAGATGGTGAGGTCGTCGACATATATGACTAAATCTGCGATTTCCGAGTTTGCCACGGCGTTGATGGCGATTCCAAAGAGGTTCACGCTAAGGACAGAGCCTTGTGGTATTCCGTTTTCGAGTGACCGCACCCGAGACAAGTGTGTACCGATTCTAACTTTAAAGGTTCTGTTCGTTAGAAAGCTAGCTATGATTATTGGCAGGTTGCCTCGTAGTCCCCATTCGTGAAGCTGTTTCATAATGCCGAACCTCCAACGCATATCGTACGCCTTCTCCAGGTCGAAGGCGATTCCCTGTTCACAAACGCTTGCAATATAGAGTTCTCTAGATAGACGAGAGCATCTAACGTTGAGTGCCTTGACCTGAAACCGACCTGTCGTTTGGAAAGTCTTTCCTCCTTTTCTAGGATCCAAACAAGGCGAAAATTAACCATTCTCTCGAATACTTTGCTTAAACAGCATGTTAAGGATATTGGTCTGTAGTTGCTTGGTTCAGCAGTATCTTTTCCTGGTTTTGGTACAGGGATCACGATAGCGTTTTTCCATTTAGATGGGAAAACACCTTGTAAGAATATTAAATTATACAAGTTTAAAAGATTCTAGTGCAGCCTCAGGTAAGTATTTTATCATGGAATAAGTAATTTCGTCTGCGCCTGGAGATGTTTCTTTGCTGGTGCTTAAGGCTTGTTGTAGTTCGAAGATTGTGAAAGGAACATTATATTGAAAGGATTCTATTGTATCAAAATCAAATGCATTCGCCTCGTCGGCTTCCTTTAAAGGTATAAAATTTGGTGAGTAATTCATCGAGCTACTCACTCTTGCCAGGTGGTCGGCTAATTCCTCTGCTGTCACTTCAGGGGTGTTGTTGGGCGTTCCATTGATTTTCAAGGTGGGCGGCCTGAGGTATCCTCCTGTACCTGCCACCTTTTGGATTTTTCGCCACATTTCCGAGTTACCTGTGGCCGGAGTTATGGTAGACACGTATTTCTCCCACGACTCCTTCTTCGCTTTATTTATTTCTATTCGAGATTGAGCTCTAAGTATTTTAAAATTTATATAAAATATAAATTGCTTTGGCTGCGTTAAGAATGTCTGTTGTAATGTCCTCCACCGCTTCGTTTACCTCGTTAGACATGGACTTCTTATAAAAGGTAATAGCTTGTCTAAAAAGGTCCCAATTCGCTTTTTCCGTTAGCCATCTTGACGCTATCTTTACCGTATCCCTCTGACAGGAGGTTGATAGCCATATGGGAAAATGATCACTCATGCCCTCTTCTGGTAACACCTGCCATTGTAGTTTGGTTGCTAGTGATGAAGACGCCATTGCTAAATCAATAGCTGAGAAGTGACCTCCTTCCCTCCCACGGGCACCGGTTCTTTCGCATCCCCACATCTCCGAATGGGCGTTGAAGTCGCCTAGAAGTAGGTATGGCACCTCGAGCTGCCGGACTATATCTTCCAATTCAGAGCAGTCAAAATGTTTATTAGTAGGAAAGTATATGTCACAAATAGTGATTTTCAGCGGTAGCTCGATTTTTGCAGCTACAGCTTGAAGGTTGGTGTTAAGGACTGTTTCAGATGCGCAGCAATCGTTTCTAACGAAGGTAATGACACCTCCCTTAGCTCGTTGATGGTAAGTATCGTCTTTCCTAACTTGTATATAGTTTCTTATATTAACGTTTTGGTTATGTTTCAGGTGACTTTCCTGTATAGCTACACAAATCGGATTTGCATTGTTAATAAAAGCAGTAACTTCGTTAAGGCGATTCATCAGTCCGTTGCAGTTCCATTGCAGGATGCTTTGGTAATTCGAATGATTGGACATAACAGACTTAAAGGATAAATATATAAATAAGTAGATAAAATTATGTACAGATTATGAGGTAATAAATAATTATATGGACGGACAGAACAAGTAGGTAAATAAATCTCTATGTTTTATCACACATTATCACAGTCTCAGGGGGCTTACGGGGTCCTCTGGGCTTACCGCGAGGCCATCCTTTCTTTTTCTTTTGCGTATCATTTGAACAGTCATCAAAATCCGCATCCAGAAGGTCGGTCGTTGACCCATCAGACCGTCTGGAGGATAAGGATACGGATCGTTGTGGCCTTGCCGATATTATTGGCATTTGTACATTCCGGGCTGGTATGTACTGACTGGTGGATGGGATAGCCTGGTGGCGTTCTCTTAAGTCGGCTGCAGCGGTGGCATATGAAGTTTCCGGCTGCACGTAGGATTTACTGCAAACCACTTGTTTGACTTGCATATATGTGGTTTTATTTAGTGTTTTGAACTTGATAATTTCTTTTTCCACATTCCATGCCTTGCATTCGAGAGATTTTGTCCTATGCGGACCGGCACAGTTTATACAGGTGGGAGGATTTGGACATGTGACATTTGTCTCATGCCTTTCTAATCCACATTCGCACATCTCCTTCGATCGGCAGTACTTTGTCGGATGCCCGAACTTAAGGCAGTTGTGGCATCTGACCGGGAGGGGAATATAAGGTCTAACCGTGAGCCTGAGATACGCGGCGTGTAAAACCTGTGGCAGCGTGCTCTTATTAAATGTAATTTTTATAGAAATTGTTGGTACTAAAACGTCCCCAACTTTTTTTAATATTCGCTCTGCAGCTACAACGCCCTGGGGTTTCAACTCGTCAAGGAGTTCATCGTTGCTGCAGGATTGTAGGTCTCTGCTCCGGATTATTCCAATAGATTTATTGAGCTTATCGTTGGGTTTGATTTCGGTCTCCTGATTGCATATAAATTCTAGTTCTTTTAGTTTTCCCAATTGATTGAGATCTTTAACCTGTATATTAAGCGCATCCTCCCCGATCTTATGAATCGTGACGGGCTCGCCAATGCATTTAAAAATTTCTTTCTGTATCTGAAAGGGGCTCAGTTTCTCTAATTTAGAGTTTTTTAATCGTAATATGTGGTTATGTTCAGTCAATTTAGTTTCTGCCAAATGGTCAGGTTGGTGATTTCGTGCATGAGTCCTCTTCCGTTTTTTTTTGGTCGGTGAAACTTGTGGTGAAGCGTTCATATTGTTATTGTTAATGCTTAAGTTATCATTAATTGTTTCTGTTGATTTTCTAACTTCAAGGGGTCTCGACCGGCTTTGCACGGGAGATCTTCCCACGTTTCCTCCGCGGAGGAAAGGGTTAACTTCTGTTGATTCGCCATCGGAGTCAACAGAAGGGAATGGACAGGTGCCCCCCCCCCCCAGAATCCATGGGGCAGCCCGGCGTACCGGGGTGGGAGTCAGAGTCAAAGCTCATACCCACCTGGGGTGTGTTTTCCACTTTAGTTGTACTATCCATTGTGTTGTTTTTTTTTGTCCCTATGTCGCAGGGACCACACGCCTCTTTAGGTGAAGTAACCGGCGTTAGTGGCTCACTCACGCAGAACCATGCATCCCCTCGGCACGCTCACACCTTAGGATTTCGGGTTAGGTAGACAGGAAAAAATGAGGAGGGGGGGGGGAAGGTAGGTTAGGAGTTGGGAAAAAGACGGGGTTTACGAGAGGCGGTTGGACTAGTCGCCTCTCGGTCATTGGTCGCCTTTCACGACCTCCAGGACGGGAGTGGGCCTATTCTATCCCCGCGCCCACAGGGGTCACAGCGTAATAGAGTTTCTAGGGCAACAGTGAATTGAATAATTATAGTTTGGATGTTTTGTTTTATTGTATTTTCCCATTATTTCCTTTTTGGACGAGTGTAAGTACAATGTTTACATTTCCATGAAATATACATTATTATTATTATTATTATCGTCGGTGTTTCTTGTGAGAGCTCAGGTCTAGCCTGGTTAACTAATCGCACGGATTAAAATCAAGTAACGATTAGTGTCTGTGTCTGTGTGGTGAGGTTATGTAGGGTCCAACATACCTATTGATGGGCACAATAGCCAACGCTATCAGGAAAGAGGAAAACAAAACAAACAAAAAATCATAATAATTCCTGTAATTTTATTAAATGGAGTTTATTGTGTAAGTGTTTCTTTGGCTTTGCGTTTGGGTTGAATACGAGTGGGTTGTGATAACGTGGTGTGTTTCTGTGAAGAAGGAGTTATGTGTTTTTTAACTGTGCTAGGGCGTGTAACTTTATTGGGTGGACCTGTCTTTGTAGTGCATGTTGCGTTACTTATATTTATGGTGTTTCTTTGTTCTTGAGGTTGTATTTGTGTTGTTGCTTGGGTTATTCGTGGAGATATTACAGTATTTTGTGAGCCTGTAGTGCTGTTTAGGTTTTTGCGTTTGGGTTGTATACGAGTGGGTTGTGATAACGTGGTGTGCTTCTGTGAAGAATGCGTTTTATGTTTTTTAACTGTGTAACTTATTATTATTATTATTATGGTCGGTGTATCTTGTGAGAACTCAGGTCTAGCCTGGTTAACTAATCGCACGGATTAAAATCAAGTAACGATTAGTGTCTGTGTCTGTGTCTGGTGAAGTTATGTAGGGTTCTAAAAAAAAATAAACAATAATATAAATATTCACACACTCACATTGGAAATCTAGGGATAGTATGTAATTCATACTTACCAACATATTATTATTTTTATTATTATTATTATCATGGAAAACAATATCTAGTGTGATAGGTAATAGTGTAACTGTGGCATATTTGACATATTTAAAAACCATCTTCGAAAATTCGCTATGAAAGTGAAATTAATAATCATATTCATTACACTATTAAAAGTATCGTATCATGCCATGGAAATACTGCGGTTCATTCTTGAAGGCCTCAAAGAAAACTTGGATTTAATGTTTGGGGCGGAATTATTGGTGGGCGAATTCTTGGACGTTTCATTTACGTCGAAAATTAGACAGGCCAACGTTATCTTCATTTTCTACCAAATGAATTTCAAGATGTAGGATGGGTTAGATTTGGAAACACGACGTAATTTATGCTGGTTTCAACACAACGGTGCCCCAAAAACTACTTCACCTTCTTTCACCCTCATCTACGCTGAAAATATAAAATTTTTTCTTCGAGCAACGGTTTCTGAGAAAAACGAGAAAAACCATAGCAGAGCGTCTTGGGGGTGGTTTTTGGGAGTGAAGCTCACACTTTAAACTCAAAAACTCTCCTGATTTTGAAAAGTCTCCTTTTGATGAGTCTAATCTCAACATATCAACGTTTTATAAATTTTTTTATTCGGCTATTCTAGGTGTAATATGAATATATACCATTATTAATCGTAATTAATATCTTAAGTACCTGATTGTTGGGACTATTATACAACAGAACAATTGGTTATGCTTTATCGGTTGATAAAAACAAAATTTGAACCAGCACCAACACCATAAGCTACGTTTCATCCCTACGTTGCATAAGTAGATAGCTAGATAACTAATATTAGTTAGTGGATAGTCTCTTGAGTCGTTCGCATTTTAAAAGAATCGGAAAAATACAATTATTTCGGCCGCAAACACGTTTTCCATTTCAAATTTGTTCCAAATGCCATTTGCAACATATTCAAGCTCGCCTAAAAAAATTTTTAATTTGAGTGGATTACGAAAAACAAAATATAGCCAATACCTACTTTATACCTACGTCCCCACAACGGAAACGCGCGATTGAATTTTTAATGAGGTTTCTAAATCCATTCCGATTTTAAAAGTTGGGCACATTTAAATATTCTTTTTAACTTCGAGCTGTAGCGGAAATACCCTTTTCAAAATACTTATACGCGGTGACATTAATTGCTGCGCAAGATTTCTACACCTCGCGAATGCGTATCTTAAATTCCCTACTAATTTTTCCAATTATTCGTTAGAGAAAAGGCACGATCCAGTCAAGATTTTTCAGTTTAGTTTGGAGAACCACTGCTATTGTCCATATAATTTAAACTTAGAAACTTTCACTGGGTACATTGGAAATACAAAATATCCGGACTTCAAATCACCGCAAATGCTGTTTCTTACTCAACTATTCCTAACAATATAGGATTTCCTATTTTCGTGTATGTTTGTGTGTGAGCTTTCTGGGATAGTTCAGGACTTTGACAGTGGGCATTAAATATCCACATATAATGTGTCATACACATTCTGTACCAGTTTCTTGGTATTTCAGATTGTCTTTACATTCTTCCTTGACGTAGGTATGATAAGAATTTAACGGAAAAAGATTTAGTTCTTTCCTCTATAAATAATGGGGGCGTATTTTACCTGCGGAGCTTCAGCAAACAAACGGTAAACATATCATAGATCAAATGCAAAAACTCGTGAGCGCTGAAAATATCGTCAAGCATCAATAAAAGCAACATTTCGAATTTACATAAAATTTACTGAGTGTTGTTTACATACTCCTCAACTTTGAATTACTTTTCAAGTGGTTTAATTATAAAATCGCCTTAAAACACTAAGTACTGCTGTGATCGAGAATCCTATAGAGGAAATTGAATCCAAGACAAATTGATAGGGTTAAGTAAAATACGTATGGTATATTAGAAGAGTGCTATTTAAAAAATGTGCATATTCAATCAGCGTATCAAGATAAAAGCTTAAATTTACATTTTTTAAAGTCTTTTATGAAAATCATTCGTGATGAATATTAAAACTCAAAATCACTAAGTGGTATAATATCTACGTACTTGGAGTTTCATAAACGTATAAAAATATTGAGCTTTTGATCGCACATATGATGTGTTTTTGGAAAAATTGGCACTTATCGTTAAATACACATTTTTGGGTGCGTGCTACAAGATTCTATTTGTTTGCGCACGTGAAGGATAATTTCAAGTAGTAATATCGTACCTAGTATTGATTTTATGGAACTACATTACAAAATCAATATGACGTCATCAAACATATTTGTTGAAATAAATAAAGTACACGACCCTTGAGCGAACAGTTATAAAGCACTTATCATTTTTTTCCCTTGAACATGCATTAGGTTTTTTTTAATATTATACCATTATTTCCCAATTAAGGCCTTCGAGGAAGTAGATGACCATGTTTAAAGCGTAGGTATGAACAATTTGCGAAAAACTTGTTTAAAATTTATTTAAACTAGAGAATTGTAAGCGTTTGCTCGCTTTCCGGACGAAATTTGCGACACCCCTTCAAAAATACACACTTCTTGGGTATCGCGTGTTCTAAATGAAATCGCAGAACACGTAATGATTTTGACATGTCCTGGTTATGCTTTGGAGCATGCACTTTTTTCAATGAGAAAAACCCAAAGTCAATATTTTGAAAACTAATAGTGTTCATTTTTCTGCCTCTCTCCCTTTTTCTGCCCCTAAGGGCTCGATATGAACCGCGTCAGGTCGCACAGGAGAGGTTTACTTCCTTATTATAAATAAAAAAGAGTCAAGTAAACATCTTGAAAAAATCTGGGAGGGGGGGGGCAAGAATTCCGGAGAGAAAGAACCCACCGGACAGCTCCTTAAAAAGCAACCCATTTGATAGTCATATGGGTTTATACAGGGTGTTACATTTAAGTATGTAAAAAAAATTGGATGGTAACTGGTAGAGTAGAAGGGATCAAAACAAGCATTTTTCGAAATAAACCGAGGGTCCAAATTACGGCACAAGCCCAGGAACGACTTGAAAAATGTCACTTGCCGATGGTATGCTGATTTCAAGCGTGGTCGTACAACCACCGAAAACCCAGAACGCTCTGGAAGACTAACAGAGGTGACTACACCAGAAAACATCAAAAAGTGTCGAAAATTGTTATGGGTGATCGCAAAGTGAAATTGCAGGAGATAACTGACGTCCTAAAGATATCAAAAGGCACCGTTTCAACATTTCACGCGAAAACTTAGGCATTTTCGAAGTGGGTGCCGCGTTTGCTAACAGTGAAACAAAAAAACAACGAATTGACGAATCTAAGCGTTGTTTGGAGCTTTTAAAAAAAAGGATTTTTGCGTCGATATGTGACCATGGATGGAACGGGGATTCACCACTACACGCCAGAGTCGAAACCAGCATCTGCACCACACACCTAATTTTAACCAGATTTTAAAAAAATTTGTTTTTAAAACACTTGTCATAATTATTATTGCATTAATTAAACTAATTTAAAGAAATAATTTTATACAGGGTGTTACAAAATCGCGCCCACGGAGAATGGGGGTTTAACTCTGAGATAAAACTGAATAGAAAACCCTATTACACTTTTAGTACGTTGCGTACGCCAAAAAAACTGCACTTTTTGATTGGAATATGCCACTTTCTGTGGTAATAGTTAATACCAGAAGGCAACTTTTGAGATAGGGAGCCACTCGAAAATCCGTGCAGGAAACCAAAATGGTGGCCGTCAAAATGGCACCATTAGCCGCAATATATTTTTTTGTATCTCTGCTCCTCATATTCCGATTTTAATTTTCTTTTTTTTTATTGAAAGCTCTTGTGACGAGGAAACTTTTTTGCTATATAACATTTATTTCTAAAACTTAAGGATTTAGCACAATTTTAAAAAAGTGTTTTTTTACGAATTTGAATCACAAGTAAGCCCAACCCGATTTTTATGTGTAACTTACGAAAAAAAATCGATAACACTTACAAAAATAATTCTTTTGTTAAGGGATACCCGGGGATACCTATAGAAAATATCAAAATCTATAGGCTGCCCTCGAGAACACCCTATATACCTAAAAATACGTTTTAGACTTCCCCTCAGGCTTCTCGTACCAACAAACCGTTACCATTAATCTCAACAATTGAGACTCTATCGTCCGCCTACAGAAGGTGGATTCCCTGTATGATAAAAATGATTCAACTTATATGAATAGGTATAAACTTGGAAATCATAATATTCCGTTAATATTCTTAAAGAAAACCCGAGAGAAAACCCTCGAAAAAACCCATGATCTGATAAATAAGCACTCCAAATTTCACATTCGTCGTGTAGTGTATTTTCTGTTTTTCAGAGAAAAAAATTGACGAGGCTTTTCCTTTCAATTTTTATAATGCTTGATTTCGTGCCTGATGAAACAAGTATTGCGCATTTAAAAAAAAAAAAACATGGCGGATTGAAATTTTCCGAACTTGCAGGGTAGATACAAGGAGTTTTGGGGTTGTATCGATTCAATTTCTAAACGATGGCCTTTTTTGTCGAAAAGACCGGGATATTGCACAATTAAGAGCTTACTTGTGATTCAAATTCGTAAAAAATCACTTTTTTTAAATTGTGCTAAATCCTTAAGTTTTAGAGGTAAATGTTACATAACAAAAAAGTTTCCTCGTCACAAGAGCTTTCAATCAAAAAAAAGAAAATTAAAATCGGACTATTAGGAGCAGAGATACAAAAAAATATATTGCGGCTAAGGGCGCCATTTTGACGGCCCCCATTTTGGTTTCCTGCACGGTTTTTCGAGTGGCTCCCTATCTCAAAAGTTGCCTTTTGGTATTCACTATTACCACAGAAAGTGGCATATTTCAATCAAAAAGTGCAGTATTTTCCCCATTCTAGCCATGTACCCGACGTACTATTTTGAAAATACTTTGTTGCATAGAAAATGAGAAGGGAATGAAGAATTATTTTTTATTTTATTAACAACTAATAATAAAACGTAATTGTGGTACTAATAAATTTAAACTAAATCTACGTTGATTATTCCTTATTGTGTAAGTTTAAATTTATATGTGCCACAATTTCGTTTTATTATTAGTTATTAATTCAAATAAAAAACAATTCGCTTAATTTCTTTCTAATTTTGTTACAACCTCATATCTTGCGAATTTCGTAACACCTTGTATGTAAAAATGTACCTTATATTACGCCATTAACAATACATTCTAGTTATTAACAGGTTTTTGGATGAAAATTGGGCATGGCTCGCAAAACGTTCTCGGTCTCTCTACTTTCGTTAACAGGTATGGGCATAGTTCATTTTCCCGGGCCACTTCAAAGTGTTCGTCCAACCCTGGAAATGTTAGAGAAACATTGAACTGTAGAAGGAAAGTATATACAGGATGTATGTAAAAAAAATTGGGTGGTAGAGGGGATCAAAACAAACACAACCTCAAGTCTATCCAATTGACTCTTTGTAAATAGGTAGACCTAAATTGCGAAGATTATTTAGACCAACTTCGCAATCAGTCGATTATTATGACATCAATTAAAAAAGGTCAATGTTAAATATGTTAAAGTTTTATTAGCTACTTTAAGTACCTAATACTAAGTAAAATATTTTGGATGTTTGAAGTCATCTAACTTTTCTTAAAACCCCTTTAGCATCAGTTACCCAAATTTTCTTGAGATATTTTTTCGTAATCACTCATAAAAGAAAAACGGTGTTATAAAACAATTAATAAAAGGCAGACAATGTATATTTGTAAAAGTACAGGGTGGCCCACTGAAAACAGTCAATGCCAATTTTGGCCGATTAATGACAATTTAATCAATTTTGAGGGGGACATCTAAATGGAATAATACTATTTACATACTTCGACCCTGTATATTTGGCACAAAGTGGTCGTTTAAACATAGGTAAAAATATCTACGCATACGTATCATTTGCTAGATGATAGTCATGGAATAGATTGCAGTACAATATTAATGAAGTAAATAATGTATGCTTATCAAAGAGTAAGTACCCTTTGTTGTGCAAATGGATATTATGCGTATACGTAAGCAACTAGAAACTTGAGTTCGTTACAAAAGGCTGCATGTTATCAGAATTTAACCGTGTAGGTACGTTAAGATCGAATCAACGGAGAAAACATCTCGAAGCATAGTATATTTGAATAGTTCATATTCATACTAAATGAGAGCAGAGGGGTTGTGGTGGGTGTATTTCCACTTACTGTATCTGAATAAATAATTATCTACAACTCAAAATTATCTCATTGCGTACATCATAATATAACAGGCATTTTAAATTAACTTCTGGTTTTATGAAAATATGATATACCTAGATGCCTGCTAAGTATAATGGTTATACTCGACTAATAACGTAAAAGTAAATTATTGGCACATAACAAAAATAGGGACAAAGCATTAAATTCGAATTCAGATACTCACGCATCTTTAAAACACCCCACGCGCATTTCTAACGACTAAAAAAATTATTTGTATTAACATTTTTGAGACATATTTATCACAAAAGACAAGTTGTCAGGGTGATGCGCCTTTATGAACATACGATTTGTGATCATTAGGGCGGCAAAACGCATTACCAACATCAATGTTGATGAAAAAGTGAATTTCATGCGCGTTTGTAAATGTTTAGCACAAGTAGGCTCGAAAGCGCTATTTGTCACAAATTTCGTTGAGGAAAAAACCCAATTCACTAGATGTTGAATATGTTGCAATCTACGTCAAAGTTTTCGACAAGTAACGGCCAAATGGGAACGTACTATTTTTCATTTGCGACAGATTTAGACCTCGATCGCTCCTTGAATCGTCCCTGAGAGGTGTGTTGCCAAAGAAATATGAGGCTGTAGACCTGGAACTCGAATATTGGACTAGGTCCAGGGCTTTTTTTTTGGCAGAAGAGGCATTTTATGATGAAAGCAAAGCACTTGGCACAAATCCCCATCAAATCATTTTCAACTTTGGTACTAAATGTCTATGTACACGTCACACACTGGTAACGGCGCACTTGTATTTGATTCCACGATCGCCCTTGTTCTTACAAGAAAAAAGCAAGGGGAAAGCGGTGGTAAAGTTGTTCTGAACGTTTATGCTCAGGTGCGATCTTGCGAGAGAAGATGCCAATGGAAGGGTGGCAAAGTTTCTTATACTAGTCGTGCGTATTTGCAAGTGGTAGGTTTTCAGGTGTCGTCCTCTAGCGCGGGGTTAAAGTAGTGGGTGCGCGGGCATCTACATCTTGGGGTAGATCGCGCGCTCCGTACTCTCGCGGCTGCTGCGGGTTATTCGTAAACGGGTGCCTGTAAGGTTTGGCGCGTCTCTGTTTTGGCGGGTGATTATATTAGTAATGGTGGGCGTAACAGTACTTAATTAAAAAATAAAAGTAAAGTGGAAGTAGCTACCACTACAATAATAATAATAATCATCAATGGCAACACGTTGCCTAAACTAAACTGTCTTGAAGTGTGTTTCACTAATTATGGCCAGTATTTTAAACATCTGGTGTAATTATTTTCATTGTTTTGTTGCCTCGAATAGATTTTGTTTTATTTTTTTATTCGTCACAGACTACTTGATTAAAATACAAAAACCATTAATATAACTGGTATCTTATTTTCAATCTTATGTTATAATAGCTCGTTGAAAAGAGAATTTAAAAATCTATCAAGTCATTTAAAAATCCAATATGGCGCCCATTTAACTTTAGGAAGTTGGTAAATGTTCCTCAAAAGTGGCCATCTTGAATTTTGTTTTGACATCAATTCTAAATTAAGCGTATCAAAGACAGTCACTGTTATATAAAACTTCTTTTTATATCTCTTATAGTTTCGATGATATAAGACATTCAAGGGAATGACCAATTTTAGTTTTTTTGAATTTACGTCGAACCTATGCGACATTTTGAATTTCCATAAGGAAATTTTAAATACGCATCCAAAACTGCAAAACATTGCCCATTTAACCAATTCTCTATCTTTAATAATAACAAAGTTACCCATGCAATCCCACCCGATTTGGGACACACTGTATATTACGTAGGGTTATTCAAAATATATCTTTATAAAATATGAGTTAACAGACACATTTTTTAACATATTTTAAATATAATATGTAATTTAATATAATTTAATAAAAGCCTACAAATAGGCAGACTTGAAAAATTATATAAATCAAAAAAATCTTTACAATTTAAAAAATTCAAAAGAACTGGATGAAAAGGAAAAAAAATATGAAGACGTCTAAGAATCTGAAGGCCTGAAAATTCAGTAGAATACCTGAAAGAACTCGGCGAACGAAAAGATATTGAAAAATAAGAATACTCGAGATTTCGAGAAACTAAGCTTGAAGATAAGCATAAGGATTGTGTGGCTTTAAGGTTCTGAACTGAATTCGGAAAAACTGAAAAATTGAAAAAAACCGAAACATTCGAAGTAACGGAAGAATCCAAAGAATCTAAAAATGAAAGAAAAAGGAGAAAAAACCACGAAATATTTATTTAGTTACGTACTATACTGTAACTTGTGAGTGATCATGAAATGCTCATTACATTTTTATATAAAGCCACTTTGGGGATATTCAAAATCCTAAATCTGTTAGTTCTATATGTTATTTTGAAAAAAATTAAGAAGAAGGGTTAGAATTTGGCCCTTTTGGGTGCATAACAGCCAAATTCATTTTATTTAAAAAGAGTGCTGATTTAGTTCCTTGTCTTTCAATGGAAAATGTGTAGAAAACCTATGAACGATTTTCAATCTGCTCCCGTTATTAGTAATACCACAGATATACGTAATATATCTGTGCTAATACATTATTTCGCTTGATCAAAATTCGGTGAATGTAATGTGTGCTGTACGATGCAAAGGTGCATAAATTGAGTAAATAAATTAAGTGACTGTAGCTTAATAAACCTCTGGAAAAAGGTAAGCCTTGAGGGGATGTGTCAACAAAATAAATTGCAAAATCGACTAAATCATCACTTTACATATTGGAAGTAAGTTAGAAGTAATTTGAAGGCGCAAGAGCGCAATTCAATTAATGTCAACGTTGAATACTGGAACGTTTATAAAATATGTTTACTCTAATTATTGCGAAACAAAATCAATTTAAGTTAATTAATTGAGGAAGACGTCTTGTATCTTATGATGGCTGACTTGATACTCAAATTAACATAACATAGAATGAAAGGTGATAAACAGACCGTAATTTATTTTCTTTACTAAAGGAAAGTGAAAGTATTTAGATTTACACCATTAATAAGAAAGAGTGCGTTATTCACGGGAATTCGAAAATCTGATCCGGGAGTTTAGAGAGCTTTTAGGGAATTTATACAGTTCTATATCTGAACTTATCCAAAAGTTTACCTATACGTTTTCTTTTTGGAATAACCGAGAATTTACGTTCTTTCTGGAAATTTGGAGACTTGTGGGATTTTACAGATTTCTCTGTGAATTTGTAATGTTGGGAATTTGCCGATCTTTCCAAAAATGTACAGATCATTCTGGTAATTTACGAATTCATCAGCGATTGGGAGTCTGAAAGTTGGTTCATTATTGAGAGTAAGGTGCATATCCCGAACAAATTGCACCTCCAAAAGCTGATTTTCTTGTCACCACGTTTTCAAACGGTTCATAAATCGTTTGACTGTCAAACTGTTATATCCAAAAATTTCGAAGACACCAATGTAACATGATTTTCAACTGTAAAATGCCATATATTGACTTAACATAACCGTTTGAGAAATAACCTTCAACCCTAGAAAGGGTTGCAAGCTAAAAGGTTTCGATAAGAGGCGCTGAAAAGCTCTGTGGTATTATATATAATGTTCTAGTTACCTTCCAGATCGTTTCCAGAACAATGGAGTACATTTCCCTTGTTCCTTGTTCTCCCAGTTCTTTTCTTGAAACATCCTAGAGCCTTACTAGCCCCAGCCCCAAGGAAAACTCGTACCATTATACAAAAAGTTTAAGTCTCTTTTCTAGGTTTTTTAGAGCAGTTTCTAGGGTTTATGTCAGTACTAACTTGACTCTTTCGCGGATCGAGCGCTTTCTAATCTAATTTTGAAATCGTCTTCAGTCTAATTAATTTTTTTTAGTATTAGCTCGGATGCTCTTATTTAAGTTCTTTATAGTGTATTTATTCTTTGGATAAAAAAATACAATTCCTCAAAATTTGTTGACAGAATATTTTAGGTATTTACTTTGTCAATTTATTCTATCAACAACGCCTACATCTTAACCTTTTTTTAGTTCAAAATGGCAATTAACATTTTACTTTAACAATAATCTCAATATCTCGAAAATCTAAAGATCATTAATATTCGACACACTGTAGGCAGAGCTGAGCAGAATACGTTCAAAAAGTATTTGAATACTAAATAGTAAATATACTTTACACAAATCAAAGGTATTTGAATACTAAATACTTTTACGTCCAGCACAAGCTAATACTAGATACAGATACATTGAAAAGTATTCAAATACTTAAAAAAATAAGTATTCAAATACTTTAGAATGTATTCGAATACTATCAAAAGTATTCGAATACAGTAAATAGTATTCAAATACTTGTCACTCAAATACATTAAAAATTTAAAATAGTATAGTAGATAAAAGTTTTAATACTACTTAAAAAAACTTTGTATGGGGTTAGCTTTTTGTATATTTCTATTGTTATATACAAATTTAAGGGGAGTAAAAGCGTATTATTATTATTATATTATTACATAGGAGGTACCTACCAGGACCTTTCTTATACCAGTTATACCCTTAAGAATACATTTACCGGTTTTTAAAGCGATCGTACGTCGTGCACATGATACGTACGCCTTTCTGAAATTAATCCTAGCGATTTTGGAACAGATCCATTTTTGACCATCCGTTTGTCCGTGTGCATGATAACTTGTTTAGAAACGTGCGATCGCTTTGAAAATTGGTACACATGGTCTTAAGGATATAAGAGAGGTCCCTATTGTTTTTAAGTTACGTAGACTATCGAGTCCAAAAGTTTCACTCCAGGATCGTTCGGTATTCAGTTGTATCGGATTTTTATATTTGATTTTGTGACAATGGAAACTTTCCCTAAACATTTCTAAATTGTTCTCAAATATTTGAATAACTTAAAAGTACTACCTTTTTTTGAGGCCGAAAAAAAAATTGTCTGAGATCGACCGGGAAAAAACATTTTCTTATATACTTTGGCCCGTAGAATCCATAATTTCAAACAGTTCCAAGACTGGGCTACTAGTTCAAAAGTTACAGCCTTTTGAATTTTTTTTCGAAATTGGTTTCTAGTCTATAACTTTTGATTGAGAAGTCTGATCGAAAAAGTACGAATTGTTTTGGATTCTACGCACCAAAATTAATAAGAAAAAGTGTTTTCCCGAGAAATTTTGGTGCAGTCGATTTTTGGTAAAAAAGGAAGGTTATACACTGCCTTTTTTTGAGGCCCGAAAAAAAAATTGTCTCAGATCGACCCGGAAAAAAAATTTTCTTATAGAATGTGGCCTGTAGAATCCATAATTTCAAACAGTTCCAAGATTGGGCTACTAGTTCAAAAGTTACAGCCCTTTGAATTTTCTTTCGAAATTGGTTTCTAGTCTATAACTTTTGATTGAGAAGTCTGATCGAAAAAGTACGAATTGTTTTGGATTCTACGCACCAAAATTAATAAGAAAAAGTGTTTTCCCGAGAAATTTTGGTGCAGTCGATTTTTGGTAAAAAAGGAAGGTTATACACTGCCTTTTTTTGAGGCCCGCAAAAAAAATTGTCTCAGATCGACCCGGAAAAAAATTTTCTTATAGAATGTGGCCTGTAGAATCCATAATTTCAAAACAGTTCCAAGATTGGGCTACTAGTTCAAAAGTTACAGCCCTTTGAATTTTCTTTCGAAATTGGTTTCTAGTCTATAACTTTTGATTGAGAATTCTGATCGAAAAAGTACGAATTGTTTTGGATTCTACGCACCAAAATTAATAAGAAAAAGTGTTTTCCCGAGAAATTTTGGTGCAGTCGATTTTTGGTAAAAAAGGAAGGTTATACACTGCCTTTTTTTGAGCCCCGAAAAAAAAATTGTCTCAGATCGACCCGGAAAAAAAATTTTCTTATAGAATGTGGCCTGTAGAATCCATAATTTCAAACAGTTCCAAGATTGGGCTACTAGTTCAAAAGTTACAGCCCTTTGAATTTTTTTCGAAATTGGTTTCTAGTCTATAACTTTTTGATTGAGAAGTCTGATCGAAAAAGTACGAATTGTTTTGGATTCTACGCACCAAAATTAATAAGAAAAAGTGTTTTCCCGAGAAATTTTGGTGTAGTCAATTTTTGGTAAAAAAGGAAGGTTATACACTGCCTTTTTTTGAGCCCCGAAAAAAAAATTGTCTCAGATCGACCCGGAAAAAAATTTTCTTATAGAATGTGGCCTGTAGAATCCATAATTTCAAACAGTTCCAAGATTGGGCTACTAGTTCAAAAGTTACAGCCCTTTGAATTTTCTTTCGAAATTGGTTTCTAGTCTATAACTTTTGATTGAGAAGTCTGATCGAAAAATTACGAATTGTTTTGGATTCTACGCACCAAAATTAATAAGAAAAAGTGTTTTCCCGAGAAATTTTGGTGCAGTCGATTTTTGGTAAAAAAGGAAGGTTTACACTGCCTTTTTTTGAGGCCCTCAAAAAAAATTGTCTCAGATCGACCCGGA
>NW_022170403.1:30966556-30990371 GCF_008802855.1 Photinus pyralis | reverse complement strand
GGGTCCGTTAACTTGGCCCCCCCACTGAGAGATTTGATAGTCGTATTATGTTAAAATGAATGCGCTCGTTATGCGCTCATATGCGCCACCGATAATAACTCTTGCGCCATTATCGTTTTTTAGAAATTCGAAAAAACATTTGGGGGGAGGCCAACTGAACGTAGCCCTCCCCAGTACGTATTTTGTCGCTTGTAACTAGGTCACCTGATACATCTGGTTATGCGCTCAATTGCGCCACTTGAATTAAAGCTAGCGCCATTACGGTTAAGCCATAAAAAATTTTTAAAAAGTGGGGGGGGCTAACTTAACGTTTTCAAAAGTTACGTTTTTTAACATGTTTTTTCTACTACATCGTACCTTTCATCATGCGCTAAAATGCGCCGTAAACAAAAATCTTTGCGCCATTATAGTGTTTCAGAAACACTATACAGGGTGTTTTTTTGGGAGCTTTAGTTAAACGTTTCTGGGAAAGTAAAATAGGTAGGTTTTTAAAAATTTGTACTTAGAAGTTACTCCGAAGGCCGACTCGATGTAAAATATTTTCAAAATGGGCGCACTTCCGGAAATACCGGAAGTGGCTAGTAACTTCCTTATTTTAAATGACCACCCCAATTTTATATTACATTTTTGGATTCTACGTGAAATTTCAGTTCTTTTGATATCTGCCATTTATGGTTTTTAAGTTATTTTGACTTTAAGAAAAGAAATGGCGGATGCAGGTGGTACTTTGATAATTGATTACTTGAAAACGGTTGTAGTCATAGCAACCCATTTTTATAAGTGCATAGAGAATGAATAGGGCTTTCATTTAGTGTACTTAAAAAAAGTTAAGTTGCGGACAATCGCACCTATATGGAGATCCAAAGTTATGAAACTTCAAAGACTAAAAACTCAGGTTTTTTTTAATTGAATGACCATTTTCTTATTATTACTATTACTACTATTAACAGACGATCAAATCAAATAACACTAACATCCATCATCTTAATAGTATCTTTGACTTCTCCGCATTCCCATTACATTACTCGAGGTGCGTACATACAATTTCATTTAAATATCTTAACAAATACAAAAATTAGATTGCGCATGCGCAATATTATTTTTTCATCTTCAAAATTGTTTGAGGTTTAATGAATATTTACGGACACAGAAAACCGGGCATTTATATGTTCTTTGTAACAAGAACTTATTATAAAAGATACCATTCTTTGAAGGTTCGAGCAGTTTTTGGGCTGTAACTGTTTGGCTCGTTAGTCTACGTAACTAAAAAACAATAGCGACCTTTCTTATATCCTTAAGAACATGTGTACCAATTTTCAAAGCGACCGGACGTTTCTAAACAAAGTTATCGTGCACAGGCAGACGGGCAGACATACAGCAGTACCAAATTATAAACTATCTCAAGGATCGTTAATACATGAAATCGGATTTATGGCTCAGTGGTAGAGCATTGGGTTATAAATCCGGAGGTCGGGTGTTCGAACCTGGGTTGAGGTGAATTTTTCATCTGTGGCGGAGATGGGAATTACCTTAGACCAGTTCTGAGCATTCTACCGGCTACTCCGAATTAGGTTTTCCTGCAGTTTTCCTAATTCGTAAGGTAAATACCGGAGCAGTATAGACCATCTTAAGACCTTCTGCAGAGGCACCTCTAAATAGCATTTATGCGGGTCACTCTGTAATTGAGCGCATGCCTGTTGAGGGCCCAAAACAAGAGAGAGGGATTAACTACATTGCGGCATAAACCAAGTAAGTGAATACCTATGAGTTATTGGCGATTATTGCAAATCGGGTTAAAATTGCACAATTAGAACATATAATTTCACCGCATACCCATATATACTGTATTCATTATAAGAAGGTTGTAGATGGCGCTGTGTTTGAAGATCGACACACACAGGAAAAATATAAAACGGCACAAAATTTGAAAAATATAAATATAAATTTAACGATATCACGCTTGGATCTTTGAAATTGACAGCTAATGACAGTTCGACAGTTTAGTTCGTAATTGAAACTTCTAACAGACAGAATTCGTCACTCGTTTTATTTTTCAGGGTAATAGTGACTCGTGTTTTAACCAATCACAGTGAAGGTTAAACTGTCCCTATGCTTTCTACCGCTACCTTCTTAAAATGAATAGCGTTATAGTTCTATAGGTACTAAAAAAGGTTCTCAAAAACTATAATGCGCAAAGATTTATGTTAACCGCTCATTTTAGCGCATGATGAAAGGTACGATGTAGTAGGAAAAACATGTTAAAAAACGTAACTTTTGAAAACGTTAAGTTAGCCCCCCCCCCGCTTTTTAAAATTTTTTTATGGCTTAACCGTAATGGCGCTAGCTTTAATTCAAGTGGCGCAATTGAGCGCATAACCAGATGTATCGAGTGGCACAAATACCGGTAGCAAAATGCGTTATGGGGGTTCCGTTCACTTGGCCCCTCCCAAATATATTTAAGGATAACCAAAAAACAAGAATGGCGCAAAGATATCTTTTTACGGCGCATTTCAGCGCATACCTGAGAGTACAATTTCGTATGAAAAGATGTTAAAAAAAAGTAACTTTTAAAAATGTTAAGTTGGCCCCCCCACTTTTTGAAAATTTGTCACGGCTTAACCGTAATGGCGCTAGCTTTAATTCAAGTGGCGCAATTGAGCGCATAACCAAATGTATCAGGTGAGCTAGTTACAAGCGACAAAATACGTACTGGGGGGGGGGGGGCTACGTTCACTTGGCCCCCCCCCAAATGTAAAAAAAACTATCGTCCGATATCGATATTGCCGGTTTTTTCGAAAATATTTGAGAAACTTATGAAAATAAGGATTATGCGTTTTCTGGAAAAAAATAACCTGTTGCATCAAAATCAATTCGGTTTTAGAGAAGGAAAAGGCACCTCAAACGCTATTTTATATTTAATAAGTGAAGCTATAAAATGTTTTGAGAAACATGAATACTTACATGCGACCTTTATTGACCTGTCACGAGCGTTTGACTGTGTCTCTCATACTATACTACTGGAAAAGCTCTCTAAATATAACTTTGATGAAATAAGCATCACACTAATGAAATCGTATCTTAGTGGCAGATCTCAGTGTGTGCGTGTACAGAATACAATCTCGGATAAAATTCCCGTGGTAAGAGGAGTGCCACAGGGTAGCATACTAGGGCCTTTACTTTTCCTTATATATATATTAATGATATGCCGTTATCAATACTAAAAGGCACCACCTGCGTACTTTACACTGATGACGCCACTTTACTGGCACATGACCATAATATGGAAACTGCACTTCATGCTTCTGAAGCCAATCTTAAATTAGTAAATTCGTGGTGCATAAGAAATGAATTGTCAATGAATGCAGCAAAAACTGAAAAACTGATTATGACTCTAAAAACTCATAACGTTAGTGATAGTGAATCTGTGAAGTTTCTGGGTGTACATTTAGACTCCAAATTATCTTTTAATGTACATATTAGGTCGATATCTATTAAATTTAACCGAAATCTTTTTCTATTACGTAGATAATTAGTAAATAGTGTTTCTCAATTAGTTGTATTAAACGCATATGCACTATGTCATTAGCATATTATCGTATGCAATAATTGCTTGGGGAAATTGTCCACAGTCAAAATATGCCTTCAAGTTACAAAGACGTGCTATTCGGATTATTGTGAATATTGGTTATCGTGATGAGTGTAGGCATATTTTTTCTACACTAGGCATTCTAACTGTACCATGCATGTTTATTTTAGACTGTGTGTGTTATGTAAAATCCAAATTTGAACAATATGCACTAGTTTCGAAAGTGCACAGCCATAATACAAGAAAAAAGCTTTCGCTCAAGATACCATTTTGTAGATTGGGAAAATCTCAAAATAGCACTGAAATTATTGCCTTAAAACTTTTTAATCATTTATCTGATGATGTTAAAGTAATAAAATCACCGCGACAATTTAAACTAAATGTAAAAAAAATGTTAACAGAATCCGCATTTTACAGCGTAAAAGAGTTTCTAGGGCAACAGTGAATTGAATAACTATAGTTTGGATGTTTTGTTTTTATTGTATTTTCCCATTATTTTCTTTTTGGACGAGTGTAAGTACATTGTTTACATTTCCATGAAATATACATTATTATTATTATTATCATGGAAAACAATATCTAGTGTGATAGGTAATAGTGTAACTGTGGCATATTTGACATATTTAAAAACCATCTTCGAAAATTCGCTATGAAAGTGAAATTAATAATCATATTCATTACACTATTAAAAGTATCGTATCATGCCATGGAAATACTGCGGTTCATTCTTGAAGGCCTCAAAGAAAACTTGGATTTAATGTTTGGGGCGGAATTATTGGTGGGCGAATTCTTGGACGTTTCATTTACGTCGAAAATTAGACAGGCCAACGTTATCTTCATTTTCTACCAAATGAATTTCAAGATGTAGGATGGGTTAGATTTGGAAACACGACGTAATTTATGCTGGTTTCAACACAACGGTGCCCCAAAAACTACTTCACCTTCTTTCACCCTCATCTACGCTGAAAATATAAAATTTTTTCTTCGAGCAACGGTTTCTGAGAAAAACGAGAAAAACCATAGCAGAGCGTAAAAACGAGAAAAACCATAGCAGAGCGTCTTGGGGGTGGTTTTTGGGAGTGAAGCTCACACTTTAAACTCAAAAACTCTCCTGATTTTGAAAAGTCTCCTTTTGATGAGTCTAATCTCAACATATCAACGTTTTATAAATTTTTTTATTCGGCTATTCTAGGTGTAATATGAATATATACCATTATTAATCGTAATTAATATCTTAAGTACCTGATTGTTGGGACTATTATACAACAGAACAATTGGTTATGCTTTATCGGTTGATAAAAACAAAATTTGAACCAGCACCAACACCATAAGCTACGTTTCATCCCTACGTTGCATAAGTAGATAGCTAGATAACTAATATTAGTTAGTGGATAGTCTCTTGAGTCGTTCGCATTTTAAAAGAATCGGAAAAATACAATTATTTCGGCCGCAAACACGTTTTCCATTTCAAATTTGTTCCAAATGCCATTTGCAACATATTCAAGCTCGCCTAAAAAAATTTTTAATTTGAGTGGATTACGAAAAACAAAATATAGCCAATACCTACTTTATACCTACGTCCCCACAACGGAAACGCGCGATTGAATTTTTAATGAGGTTTCTAAATCCATTCCGATTTTAAAAGTTGGGCACATTTAAATATTCTTTTTAACTTCGAGCTGTAGCGGAAATACCCTTTTCAAAATACTTATACGCGGTGACATTAATTGCTGCGCAAGATTTCTACACCTCGCGAATGCGTATCTTAAATTCCCTACTAATTTTTCCAATTATTCGTTAGAGAAAAGGCACGATCCAGTCAAGATTTTTCAGTTTAGTTTGGAGAACCACTGCTATTGTCCATATAATTTAAACTTAGAAACTTTCACTGGGTACATTGGAAATACAAAATATCCGGACTTCAAATCACCGCAAATGCTGTTTCTTACTCAACTATTCCTAACAATATAGGATTTCCTATTTTCGTGTATGTTTGTGTGTGAGCTTTCTGGGATAGTTCAGGACTTTGACAGTGGGCATTAAATATCCACATATAATGTGTCATACACATTCTGTACCAGTTTCTTGGTATTTCAGATTGTCTTTACATTCTTCCTTGACGTAGGTATGATAAGAATTTAACGGAAAAAGATTTAGTTCTTTCCTCTATAAATAATGGGGGCGTATTTTACCTGCGGAGCTTCAGCAAACAAACGGTAAACATATCATAGATCAAATGCAAAAACTCGTGAGCGCTGAAAATATCGTCAAGCATCAATAAAAGCAACATTTCGAATTTACATAAAATTTACTGAGTGTTGTTTACATACTCCTCAACTTTGAATTACTTTTCAAGTGGTTTAATTATAAAATCGCCTTAAAACACTAAGTACTGCTGTGATCGAGAATCCTATAGAGGAAATTGAATCCAAGACAAATTGATAGGGTTAAGTAAAATACGTATGGTATATTAGAAGAGTGCTATTTAAAAAATGTGCATATTCAATCAGCGTATCAAGATAAAAGCTTAAATTTACATTTTTTAAAGTCTTTTATGAAAATCATTCGTGATGAATATTAAAACTCAAAATCACTAAGTGGTATAATATCTACGTACTTGGAGTTTCATAAACGTATAAAAATATTGAGCTTTTGATCGCACATATGATGTGTTTTTGGAAAAATTGGCACTTATCGTTAAATACACATTTTTGGGTGCGTGCTACAAGATTCTATTTGTTTGCGCACGTGAAGGATAATTTCAAGTAGTAATATCGTACCTAGTATTGATTTTATGGAACTACATTACAAAATCAATATGACGTCATCAAACATATTTGTTGAAATAAATAAAGTACACGACCCTTGAGCGAACAGTTATAAAGCACTTATCATTTTTTTCCCTTGAACATGCATTAGGTTTTTTTTAATATTATACCATTATTTCCCAATTAAGGCCTTCGAGGAAGTAGATGACCATGTTTAAAGCGTAGGTATGAACAATTTGCGAAAAACTTGTTTAAAATTTATTTAAACTAGAGAATTGTAAGCGTTTGCTCGCTTTCCGGACGAAATTTGCGACACCCCTTCAAAAATACACACTTCTTGGGTATCGCGTGTTCTAAATGAAATCGCAGAACACGTAATGATTTTGACATGTCCTGGTTATGCTTTGGAGCATGCACTTTTTTCAATGAGAAAAACCCAAAGTCAATATTTTGAAAACTAATAGTGTTCATTTTTCTGCCTCTCTCCCTTTTTCTGCCCCTAAGGGCTCGATATGAACCGCGTCAGGTCGCACAGGAGAGGTTTACTTCCTTATTATAAATAAAAAAGAGTCAAGTAAACATCTTGAAAAAATCTGGGAGGGGGGGGGCAAGAATTCCGGAGAGAAAGAACCCACCGGACAGCTCCTTAAAAAGCAACCCATTTGATAGTCATATGGGTTTATACAGGGTGTTACATTTAAGTATGTAAAAAAAATTGGATGGTAACTGGTAGAGTAGAAGGGATCAAAACAAGCATTTTTCGAAATAAACCGAGGGTCCAAATTACGGCACAAGCCCAGGAACGACTTGAAAAATGTCACTTGCCGATGGTATGCTGATTTCAAGCGTGGTCGTACAACCACCGAAAACCCAGAACGCTCTGGAAGACTAACAGAGGTGACTACACCAGAAAACATCAAAAAGTGTCGAAAATTGTTATGGGTGATCGCAAAGTGAAATTGCAGGAGATAACTGACGTCCTAAAGATATCAAAAGGCACCGTTTCAACATTTCACGCGAAAACTTAGGCATTTTCGAAGTGGGTGCCGCGTTTGCTAACAGTGAAACAAAAAAACAACGAATTGACGAATCTAAGCGTTGTTTGGAGCTTTTAAAAAAAAGGATTTTTGCGTCGATATGTGACCATGGATGGAACGGGGATTCACCACTACACGCCAGAGTCGAAACCAGCATCTGCACCACACACCTAATTTTAACCAGATTTTAAAAAAATTTGTTTTTAAAACACTTGTCATAATTATTATTGCATTAATTAAACTAATTTAAAGAAATAATTTTATACAGGGTGTTACAAAATCGCGCCCACGGAGAATGGGGGTTTAACTCTGAGATAAAACTGAATAGAAAACCCTATTACACTTTTAGTACGTTGCGTACGCCAAAAAAACTGCACTTTTTGATTGGAATATGCCACTTTCTGTGGTAATAGTTAATACCAGAAGGCAACTTTTGAGATAGGGAGCCACTCGAAAATCCGTGCAGGAAACCAAAATGGTGGCCGTCAAAATGGCACCATTAGCCGCAATATATTTTTTTGTATCTCTGCTCCTAATAGACCGATTTTAATTTTCTTTTTTTTTTATTGAAAGCTCTTGTGACGAGGAAACTTTTTTGCTATATAACATTTATCTCTAAAACTTAAGGATTTAGCACAATTTTAAAAAAGTGTTTTTTTACGAATTTGAATCACAAGTAAGCTCAACCCGATTTTTATGTGTAACTTGTCCACGTCAAATGTTAATATGTAAGGATTTGTATTATTCAGCACAATATTCTGACTCTTAAGGTCTGATGATGAATCGGTCTATACGATTCGAAGTCGATTAGCTAAAGAAATATTAAAATTCAATTATTTCAAAAACGAGTTTTATTGTATCAATTTGTATCGACAAATAATTCACTACGTCAAGAAAATAGTGGTTGCTATTTAAAAACAGTATGCCCCCTTTGACCGTGCAGAAGTATGCTACTGACCCCAAATTGAATGTACGTGGATTGGTAGCAAACTTTTTATAATTATGGATGTCATAAAAAGCTTCTTTAAAAAATGTTTTGAAGATAAAATTTTCACCCTGTATAAAAATCATATCCGGAAAACGGTTAGCCTAGCGGTTAGCATTACGAAAAAAAATCGATAACACCTACAAAAATAATTCTTTGGTTAAGGGATACCCGGGGATACCTATAAAAAATATCAAAATCTATAGGCTGCCCTCGAGAACACCCTATATACCTAAAAATACGTTTTAGGCTTCCCCTCAGGCTTCTCGTACCAACAAACCGTTACCATTAATCTCAACAATTGAGACTCTATCGTCCGCTTACAGAAGGTGGATTCCCTGTATAATAAAAATGATTCAACTTATATGAATAGGTATCTAAAACTTGGAAATCATAATATTCCGTTAATATTCTTAAAGAAAACCCGAGAGAAAACCCTCGAAAAAACCCATGATCTGATAAATAAGCACTCCAAATTTCACATTCGTCGTAGCTTAAACCAACTAGTTAAATAAAATAGGATAAGTAAGAGCGAGAGTAAGAGTTAAAGTTGATATACTGAGTGTTTCTTTAATTACTTTAAAAGCAGAGTGTATTTTCTGTTTTTCAGAGAAAAAAATTGACGAGGCTTTTCCTTTCAATTTTCATAATGCTTGATCTCGTAGCTGATGAAACAAATATTGCGCATTTTTTAAAAAAAAACATGGCTGAAATTTTCCGAACTTGCAGGGTAGATACAAGGAGTTTTGGGGCTGTGTCGATTGAATTTCTAAACGATGGCCTTTTTTGTCGACAAGACCGGGATATTGCACAATTAAGAGCTTACCTACTTGTGATTCAAATTCGTAAAAAAAACACTTTTTTTTAAAATTGTGCTAAATCTTTAAGTTTTAGAGATAAATGTTATATAACAAAAAAGTTTCCTCGTCACAAGAGCTTTCAATCAAAAAAAAGAAAATTAAAATCGGACTATTAGGAGCAGAGATACAAAAAAATATATTGCGGCTAAGGGCGCCATTTTGACGGCCCCCATTTTGGTTTCCTGCACGGTTTTTCGAGTGGCTCCCTATCTCAAAAGTTGCCTTTTGGTATTCACTATTACCACAGAAAGTGGCATATTTCAATCAAAAAGTGCAGTATTTTCCCCATTCTAGCCATGTACCCGACGTACTATTTTGAAAATACTTTGTTGCATAGAAAATGAGAAGGGAATGAAGAATTATTTTTTATTTTATTAACAACTAATAATAAAACGTAATTGTGGTACTAATAAATTTAAACTAAATCTACGTTGATTATTCCTTATTGTGTAAGTTTAAATTTATATGTGCCACAATTTCGTTTTATTATTAGTTATTAATTCAAATAAAAAACAATTCGCTTAATTTCTTTCTAATTTTGTTACAACCTCATATCTTGCGAATTTCGTAACACCTTGTATGTAAAAATGTACCTTATATTACGCCATTAACAATACATTCTAGTTATTAACAGGTTTTTGGATGAAAATTGGGCATGGCTCGCAAAACGTTCTCGGTCTCTCTACTTTCGTTAACAGGTATGGGCATAGTTCATTTTCCCGGGCCACTTCAAAGTGTTCGTCCAACCCTGGAAATGTTAGAGAAACATTGAACTGTAGAAGGAAAGTATATACAGGATGTATGTAAAAAAAATTGGGTGGTAGAGGGGATCAAAACAAACACAACCTCAAGTCTATCCAATTGACTCTTTGTAAATAGGTAGACCTAAATTGCGAAGATTATTTAGACCAACTTCGCAATCAGTCGATTATTATGACATCAATTAAAAAAGGTCAATGTTAAATATGTTAAAGTTTTATTAGCTACTTTAAGTACCTAATACTAAGTAAAATATTTTGGATGTTTGAAGTCATCTAACTTTTCTTAAAACCCCTTTAGCATCAGTTACCCAAATTTTCTTGAGATATTTTTTCGTAATCACTCATAAAAGAAAAACGGTGTTATAAAACAATTAATAAAAGGCAGACAATGTATATTTGTAAAAGTACAGGGTGGCCCACTGAAAACAGTCAATGCCAATTTTGGCCGATTAATGACAATTTAATCAATTTTGAGGGGGACATCTAAATGGAATAATACTATTTACATACTTCGACCCTGTATATTTGGCACAAAGTGGTCGTTTAAACATAGGTAAAAATATCTACGCATACGTATCATTTGCTAGATGATAGTCATGGAATAGATTGCAGTACAATATTAATGAAGTAAATAATGTATGCTTATCAAAGAGTAAGTACCCTTTGTTGTGCAAATGGATATTATGCGTATACGTAAGCAACTAGAAACTTGAGTTCGTTACAAAAGGCTGCATGTTATCAGAATTTAACCGTGTAGGTACGTTAAGATCGAATCAACGGAGAAAACATCTCGAAGCATAGTATATTTGAATAGTTCATATTCATACTAAATGAGAGCAGAGGGGTTGTGGTGGGTGTATTTCCACTTACTGTATCTGAATAAATAATTATCTACAACTCAAAATTATCTCATTGCGTACATCATAATATAACAGGCATTTTAAATTAACTTCTGGTTTTATGAAAATATGATATACCTAGATGCCTGCTAAGTATAATGGTTATACTCGACTAATAACGTAAAAGTAAATTATTGGCACATAACAAAAATAGGGACAAAGCATTAAATTCGAATTCAGATACTCACGCATCTTTAAAACACCCCACGCGCATTTCTAACGACTAAAAAAATTATTTGTATTAACATTTTTGAGACATATTTATCACAAAAGACAAGTTGTCAGGGTGATGCGCCTTTATGAACATACGATTTGTGATCATTAGGGCGGCAAAACGCATTACCAACATCAATGTTGATGAAAAAGTGAATTTCATGCGCGTTTGTAAATGTTTAGCACAAGTAGGCTCGAAAGCGCTATTTGTCACAAATTTCGTTGAGGAAAAAACCCAATTCACTAGATGTTGAATATGTTGCAATCTACGTCAAAGTTTTCGACAAGTAACGGCCAAATGGGAACGTACTATTTTTCATTTGCGACAGATTTAGACACTTTCTGAGTCTGACCGAGAGTCTGACAATAAATGAACTTATGCGCCAGTGGGTTACGTTTTAGTTTCCTATGTCGTTTTTCGCTGGTTTTTTTTAAAGCATTGCAAGTTACAGTAAAAAGAAACTATATAGCAAACACGCCAAAAGAGTGGACAAAAGTTTCCACTCGAAGCACCAGAGTGAATAATGCTCTGCACTTTTGAAGGATAGCTACTGACAACGTTAAAAGTATATATATCCCAATACACAAGGCTGCTAAATTGAAATATCGACCTGCCCACATAATTTTATAATTAACAACGAAAGCGTCTAAGGACATTAGTTAGGCCACTTACGGTGATGTACCTACTAGCAGAACAAATTAACTAGTTTATGAACTTCATATGACTATATTTAAGTACATGTAGTTGTTTGCACAAAATTACATAATTACGGCACTGTCGTCGGCAAATTAGGATAATGATATCACTTAATTTAAAACTCTCGGATGACAGTAGCTAAACTAGGAAATTTAAGATTACTTTCGTTTAATTCTTGCAGTCTGATTGATTGTAAATTAATGAAAGGAATTAGTAGAAATAATAGTAACTATCTTCAATTATCTAACAATTTCACACAAATAAACAAAAATTTTCTCTATATATTAAAACTTTAACTGATTTCAAATAGCTATTAGGTTAGTGTACCTAAATTCCTTATGAAGAAGGTAAATAATTTTCTTGTGAATGCACGATTCGACGGCTTGACGGTTGATGCTAATTTAATTCAGCAGTATTTTAATTCATTCCACCCTAATATTAACTCATTCTTATCATTTAGTTCCGTAACGTTAAGGGAGATTGATCTAATTGTTGATCGTTCTCAAAAAGTTGCGTTCAGCCAAGATCCAGATCGTTATTCCTCCTTCCTTCTCTTAACACGTGGAGTACCACAAGGATCGATCCTTGGACCTCTACTTTTTACTACATGTCTGTTTGATTTTGGTTACGATCTTCAATTTTTTAATTTCCACAGTTACGTTGATACTCAACTTAACTATATGGTTCCTTTATTTACTTATTTATTTATTTATTTATTTAATGATGTAATACGGGAATAACCCCAAAAGCACAAACATATTTCGGTGTACCTACAGTTTCAGAAATTCAACAACAAAAACAATTACATTTTAAACACAAACACATACATTATTTTAAGATTATAAAAAATAATAAATCTGTAAATGTACAGAACATCTACGAAAAAATACAAATACAGAAGTAAAATTTAGATTCACTTAGGTAAAAGTTTACATCCTTATCTACTAAAGAGTGCTGTGCCTCTTTTCTGAACTTTATTAATGACAAACGAAAAAAATCCAAATTTGGGACTGAATTCCCCGAACGCATAATCCGTTCAATTCGTCGATTGTGTAGAGAATGAGTCCTGACCCAACGGTATGCGAAAAGTTTCGCTTGACGTAAATCCCTAGCAGGGATATACAGGGTGCCCATTATGTATAGAATATAGTATATATCTCGGTAAATATCGACTGATGTATATAAAATGTTTCTACATGAAAGTTGTTTAATTTCACATAATAAGGCAGCATTCAGCTGTTTTTATTTCATAAAACAAATGAGTAACGAAAAACAATTGAACTTTTTTAAATGGCAGTGTACCTTTTCATTAGGCTCATTTGATAGAGGTTTTTGTTCTCTTTTTGATGATATAACATGTTAATGATAGTATCCTTATTCAAGAAAATGTTTCAAAAAAATTTATTATAATTAGATGAATAACATTAATCCAGATATCACAACGTTTAACCTATCGTACAGATGTACATAACTTAAATCTTCGGCATAGGGGCCTTTTAGAGATTCCAAAGCATACTACCGAATTCTTTAAGAAATCGTTTTCTTATAATGTTGCAAACATCTTTAATAAATTGTCACCAACTCTACGTAGTTTAAGTATGACTACGTTTAAAAGACAAGTAAAGTTCCTTTTGTTAGATGATCAACTCTCTATTGTGGCTTAAGGGGCTTCTGTATTGAACATAAATTTTTGGTTTAGGAAGTTCTGAGGAGTGATTTGCGTGTGAGTGTTAATATATTTGTCCATATACCATGTTTAGTTCAAGTTCATATCTCATGATGTAGGGCCACATGGAAGAGCAGTGTATATCGCACTGAATGTGGTCCTTTTTCCAATCTGAATGTACTTTTTCTTTTTCCTTTTGTACTATATGATGTTCATTGGAAATAAACATTATTATTATTATTATTATTATTATTATATCCTACACTAAAATAAAACAAATGAACGTATACGTTTGATATTAAACCTTGAAGACAAGTAAAATGGTTTTCATCGAATGCTCAAAATGTTCACCATTAACTGCAAGGCAGTGGCATAACTTATCACAAAAAACTTGAAAAATTAATTTCTTCTACACGGGTGCTAAAAAAAATCTGTTTTTTGAAATAAAAACAATGGAATACTGCCTTATTATGGGAAATAAAATGTTAAACAACTTTCATATAGAAAACTTTTGTACACAGTCGATATTTACCGAAATATAAACTATATTCCATACATAATGGGGCCCCCTGTATATTTTAAGGTTTTCCAACAGTAATTATTTTCATTGTTTTGTTGCCTCGAACAGATTTTTTTTAATTCATCACAGACTACTTGATTAAAATATAAAAACCGTTGATATACGTAACTGGTATCTTATTTTCAATCTTATGCTATGATCGTTGAAAAGCGAATTAAAAAATCTATCAAATAATCCAAAAATTCAATATGGCGCCTATTTAACTTTAGAAAGTTGATCAATGTTCCTCAAAGGTTACATCAATCCTAAATTAAGCTTGTCAAAGACAGTAACTTTTATATAAAACTGTTTTTTATGTCTCTTATTCTTTCGATGATATAAGACATTAAAGAATGACTAATTTTAGTATTTTTGAATTTACGTCGAATTTTGAATTTCCACAAGGAAATTTTTAATAGGCATCTAAAACTGCAAAACATTGTCAATTTAACCAATTCTCTATCTTTAATAGTAAGAAAGTTACACATGCAATCCCACCCGATCTGGGACACACTGTATATAAAATCGTCACCGCAATATGGGAGCGAGAAATGTCTCGTCCAGACAATTCATGTTGCCTTTGAGAGTACTTTGCTCCGACAAACCGTTTTCAAGATATTCGCTCTTAAAGTTTTGACCCTGGTTTTGACCTATGGATGTATTTCATCCAAACGTTCCAATCGCTCTTTGTGAATCCCTCCTCCGACAATCTGTTCTTGAGGTATAAGGAATTATATTCGATCACGATAAGGGGTCGAAGAGGAGGATTATAGTTAATAGAAATTAATTTCTTTTGTTGAGATCACCATAAGAGTATGTACCATGAAGGATAAAACCAGCTTCCCCCTGTTTTGTGCATTTTTTTCTACTAAATCCAAATCTGCAATTAAAAAAACATGGCATTTTTCAGATAATAATAAAAATGTTACTTTCTTTATATGGAACGCCCTGTATGTGACTGTTTATTAAATTGTCTACAAATAAATAAATAAATACTTGAAATAACCAAGATTTTTCAATTATTTTCATTTTGATCTAGTTATCCATGAAAATGATAAAATGACATTGTTTGTTCACACTAATTTATTGTTCCTAAATTTATCCTCCAGTATTCATATTGTTTCTTTAAATTCTGAAAAATACAAACTTGTTTTACAATAATTTTCAAAATTTTTCCTAAGGTTGTAGCAGCAAAAAGTTCGTCTTAAAATAAACCCATAGTTTGTGATTTAAGGGACTCGTATATCAATATTGGAACTATCACAACGTCATTTTTATGGGTAACTAGATTGAAATGAAAATAATTGAAAAATTCTGGTTATTTGAAATATTTTGGTTTTGTAGAGAATTTATTAAGGGTGTGATATGATCTCATAATATACATGGTGATCCATAATTTTTGTTATGATCCGAAAAATGCGATGCTGTTTTATTTTTTTAATTGCAGATTTCGATTTAGTAGAAGAAAATACACAATTTTGGTAATTTAACTATCATTCTAACTTTACAACTAAGAAAGTTAGCAATAGTGCCGACTTAATTTAAAACAGACTGTAAAATAAATTAAGAACAATAATTGCAAATTAAGATACATTAACCCATTCAATTTTTGGTACAGGTGGTTGTGCAACATTTGGACACTCGTGTTACGGTGGAATGGGGAAAAGGATGTCCCCCTCGGAATTAATGACAAATGATGAAGTACTTCAAGACGTGCAACAAGAAAGCAACCCAGGGCTGATCTTTACGGGACCGCGAGGTGATATTGGAAGCGACACAGAGAGAAGAATTTCGCTACAGGAACTTTACAATATTTCACCGTTCTTTCGACAATGGGTAAGGGTCACTTTTCTATTTCATAGTTACCTTAGGCTTCCTGTTACAATAAAATTAAATTCAATGTTCACTACAAACCTTGTGGATTAAATATTCCGTAATAAAACGAGTTACTCTTGGGTTTTAATTTAATTACTTTATATTGCTAATATCAGCTTAAGTTAAAAACATTATCGAGAAAATGTATAAATCGAAATTAAGTTATTGACTTTGTAACTTCGTGGATGAGTTTGGACAAGTTTTACTTTCATGTTGGAACGAGATTACCAAGCCTAAGACCGTTAAAATTGACATAAAACCACTTAATTTTCACCTAATTGATAGCAATCATTCTAAACCCTAACTAAAAAAGCTGCCCTTGATTAACATTTCATTGAATCATGCATTTTTAACATCTGACACACAGCAATTCACCAGCAAATAAGGGTAGAATTGCGAAATGTCGATTTTTGCTACTAACCGTTTGACAGGTTATTAACTTTTCAAATCCAGATTCAACAAATTGTGTTTATAAATTTCAGGCGATCTAGTCAAATTTATCGGGATAGATATTTTTTTCGGCATTTGGATTGGGAATGTCAGTCATTATGCCACCCCTTGTTATTGCGTTGGCTTTCTTACCGCACTTTGTTTCAGAGTCAGACCTGTAACCAGGGGTGGCAAATAGAAAAAATAGTAGATTGTTCTACAAGTAAAGAAAAGTGACAGTTTTCCAGTGAGTGAAAATAGTTGCATTTTTCACGAGCTGGAAAACCACTTTTCTTACGTGTAGAACATGCTGTTTTTTTCGGATTTAAAAGATATTAATCAAAATTTGATCCACAAAGTCTAGTTTAAAATTGCTACTTTTATTTGAAAATATAATCATTTTAGCCGGTATTATATAATATAATTACCATAACAACGGTTTGTCCGTAACAACCAAATAAACAAGCTGTGAAACCGTTGTGCAAAAAGTTCAAACGAAGCGACAAAATGGACATTTCAGAAAACTCTGAAATTTCTAGCAAAAGGCCAGAGAGGCAATTGAAAATTTAGTACCTTTAAAATCCAAGGGAAAATATGAAAAATGTGTCGAAAACTTTAATCATTAAGATCAGAGCAATCGTTTTAAAAAAATTAATTGAAATAATTGTCGAGTTGTAAAAATCCAAATAAAATATTCTTACTTCGTATTAAATTTAATAGATTCTCACATGTAATACCACTAGTGCTTGAATTATTCTACAAATTTGTTCGAGCTCGCGAATATTTTGAAAATTAACCCGAGCCGAAGGGGGGGGGGAGGTCTGGTCATACTTTAAAACCCAAAAATTAGTCTGGGAGTGTTATTTATGTATTATACAGCTACTAAAGCTACAATTTTCCTCAAATGTTGTATATGAAAGAATAAATATTCCTTGCTTCTAGATTGTCAAAACAAGTGGCATCGTTGACATTCGCAAATATTAAATTTTCAAAAATTTTCAGTCGCCATGGGGGGGGGGGTTACTTTTTGGAAAATTTGTTCTAACAATGTCTTTTGTTTCAGCTACAATCATATAGGAGATCGCAAGAAATGCACAACAACGGTAACAACTAAGCACATACGATTAGGCTAATCTTTCCTTCTATTAACTGTGAATTACGTATACATACATTAATATATTTATGTACATTATCGTAATTTTAGTGACGAAAGCTAAAAAAAAAGCAAATAAAAATAGTCTTAAATGTTATCGTAAAGTTATATTAAGGTTACGTTAAATGTGCAATACATAATTGTCGTTAGGTTATTTTGTAAATGTTTTAGAAAATTCCAAATAAAGAAATTGGGCTGGATTGCATAATTATTGTCAGGTTTCCCCCCCAACTGTTAATTATCTCTCAAACAAAGCAATGAACTTTAACCGACGAAGAAGAGGGGAACTCTTACAAGTCTCGTATTGCTTATTTACATATTGAATTACCAACAAGAAGCAAGTGACCTTTACTTCTTAAATTCACATCAATAAGTAAGTAACAAATTTTTACTTGATTTTGCATTCCAATTTTGTTTCGAAATTAACTCATTGTCGAGCTATTAAAAATTATCATCATAACCTTTGAGTATGCTACTGCTGTAAAGCGATTGAATTAAATCCTTATCTATAATTTATCTTTGCCCGATTATTGAGAAAATTACACTTTTGATTTAGTTGTGCGATTACCTACGTTTATTGAGTGAGTTATATACATGCATATGTATATAGGAAACTATATAAACTGATAATTATAATGGAGGACAGTTGTAATGAGTAAGTACTTAGGTACTTTAATTTTGAATTTGAAGCCCTCGTCAGTAATTCAGAAAATGGTCCAGTACGTATTCTTTAAAACTTGGAATATTTCTCGGCAATGGGTATTTTCCCTACGTGTGGATTTTTTTAGGTGTGAATACGACGATGCCTTCCACGTTGTTGATCTGGATGAACCGTATTCAACGCAGCAGTTTGATACCATAGACGAAGATATTGAAATTTTTGATATGACATCTCTCAGTACCTTAGTTTTGTTAAGTAAGTACTTATTCGTTCTAGTTGCCGAGATATAGTTCTCAAACACGTTTCCTACATTACCATTCATTCTTCCTCCGGTCCCTATTTGAGTCCGTAATCCAAAATATAAAAATCTCCGTAAGAACGTACAACTAGTATTCTGAGCGATATGCCATTTCCCCGAATTCATCAAATCTACAGTGGGGCTGCAACTTCACGCCATAACCCCAAGTATACAGATTTCCCATATAATTTTGTACTCATTTTGTACTAATTTTTAGCGTAACAAATTTTGTACCATTACCTTCAAATCAATTTTGGAGTTGCCCCGAGTATACAAATTCATACAAATTTTCGTGTCATAATTTTGTTCTAATTTGTATCGTAAGCATAAAATTTTCAACCACTATATTGAGGTCACAACTTACGTCGCACCAACCCCTATTATATGGAGTCCCCAAAATTGTGTGCCATAATTATGCACATAATTTGTATGGTTGTAACTTTTTTCAATTTTTCTTCTATTTATTTATTTAGGCGTTTGCCTGTTCAACGTTTACACTGTTATACAAGGCACTGTTAACAAGATACTTAACTTATAGAGGGTGGCCATTTGAAAACGAAACAGACTCTATTTTGGGGACAATTTTGCGACAATTACAATTAAAGCTAATAAAAAGGCAAGTGTGGTTTTTGTTAAGAATTAAATTATCAACAGATTTCTAAACACCTGTTTAAAATGCCGACGCCGCCGACGCAATGGACTACGCATGTCCAACTTTAGACTTGGATAGATAAGATGATTGTAATTGTCGTGTATAAATTTTTGATTTGGAAAATGATTGATTGAAACTAACGGCAGTTACATGTGTGGAGGTAAATTTCCATACACAATATTTAGTCACCCTTCACCTATTGTCCAACTCCAAAATCATTTTTCATGGTATGCCCAATGTTTAAATGTAAAAATCCAAATTACTTACTGCATGTTACGCGGTACCTAATCTGTGCTTGTCAAATTCACCCTTAGCTTCTTACTTTCGGTACTAGGCACTCTCCTTCGAACCATTTGGAATTTTTGGAGACCATTCCGCACAAGATGCACTGCACTTTACGTTAACACGATCGAATGATTTGGTTATAAGTTATATTTTTGATGGAGGGACGGTAACGTAAGCAGGTAGAGATTAATCACCTGATGCGCTTATCTGCACGTGCGGTCACTTTTACCTTTCAATAATTGTTTTGCCGTACCGAATGAAGTCGTTCCTGATAAAATATGAAATGTGAACTACAATTTTTTAACCCATGAGATTGTGTTCTAAATTAATTTCCATTCTCACATGGAAAAACTCAAAATCTGAGTTTCCTTGTCTACCTTCCAATTGCATTATTTTGTCACTGAAATAGCTTTCTTTGGCTCGTTCAAAAATAAACGTTAGCTTCTAATTGTTTTACTCAATATTGCCACGCAGTATTTGAAATATAACAACCGAAAATATTGTTATTAATTTATAATACCTGTGAGAAGGTGCGTGACAAGCGGCGGTATTAGTAAAGTATTGGACTGGAGTGTCAAAAGCAAGTATGGGGAAGAATTTAAGAAGATTTCGAAAGGATTTCTGAGGATTTATAAGAAATTTTATCCGATTTCAGGGATTTCCGTGGAATTGACGGGGAGCTTAAGGGATTTCTTTGGTCGCTTGTAAAAAATTTTCTATTGGACCGATTTTGTTTGTTCATCTTTTGATCGACGAAGAATTGTGTTTTCTTTAATTTACTAAAGGAATCAACTTAGGATTTGCTGATGACACAGTATTGATTGGGAAATCAAAAGAATCCGCTATGATATTTTATGAAACCGCTATTCATCTATTTTGTGCAATTGGATTGAATTTAAATGTTAAGAAAACCAAAATTATAAATATTAACGCAAATTGTTTGAAGAAGAGATTAACTTAAATGGATTATTAATTAAATCTCTGAACAGAAATGAAACTATAAAATATTTAGGAGTCAATTTTAATAACTAGATTACCTTTAATCCACCAGAAATCATTAAAAAATTGGGAACAAAGCTGGATACCGTTATTTCCCACCATTTTCTTAAGGATTTTCAAAAGTTAACAATTCTGATTTCCTATATTTGACCCACTTTAACATACAACTTCCAAACTGCAATTAATTACGTTGCACAATGAATTTCTTAATGACATTGACAAAATGGTTCGCTGTGCTTTAAAAGAAATGTTAGACCTTCCTTCTGACTTACCAAATGCAATGATATATGCATAAAAAAATATAAAAGGTCTCCAATTGTTTTACGCTGGTTGGGAGGCTTATTTACAACACATTAATATAATCGTCTGCAATTTTCTAATGAAGAAATTATTATAAAAAAAGAAATTTGGAAGATGAAAAGAAATTATGTTTGAAAAAGCTTAATTTAATGGATGAAGTCTTCCTGAACAAGCCCGTAAAGTATATAATATCCTTTTTACAAGATCAAGAATACATTAATTGGACTAAATTGACACATAAGGATAGAGGTGCAGTAATCCTTTTTAAGGACTACCCCCCAGCATGGGACTACTTGTTGGTGCTCGCGGAACAATTACCACTTTTTTCAAAGAATTTTCCCACACTTTTGGATTACCATCAAAATTGTTAAAATTAATAGCAATAACTACTAAAAAATTCCATTTACATCAAGTCTTTACTGCAGAATCAATAAATTAATGGCGTTATCTGTTCTTTTACTTGTTTCTCCAATATGTCTTAGCTGCCATAATAGTCCAGGCTAAATAGCTCTAAAATAATTTATTTTCAAAAAAAATTAGTTACCGGGCGAAACCGGGTTTTTCAGGTAGGTGGAATGAATAGAATTTGGGAAAAAATAATTAAAACAGCTGAATTTTTCCGCGGGTGAAATCACGGCGGTTGAAAGGGGTGGAAAGTGGTGTTTTGCAAATTGTGGCAAAACTATTAATTTTAGACGAAAATGTTAAATGTAAAAGTTATAGAGATTAAAAAAATGAGCAACTTTTGTATGTACACTATTTTCACATAACCTCCAATTTTCCTAGTAAAACCGGCAAAATTGTTTTTTTCGTTTTTTATTCTTATTTTTGCGAAAAAATGTCGCAGGGGTTTGAAATTTGGAGGAAACATAGCTTGTTTTATGATAAAAAAGAAGATAATTTTTTGGTCCTGTAAAGTTGAACCGTTTCCAAGATCTCACGATTTCTGAAAAAAACGACCTATTTTTCAAGGGGATAAAAATTCTATTTTTTTTCATCGTACAGAGGTGCGTGGGGTAGCAAAATTTTCGTAACGACTTATATTTTAATAATCAAAAATCAAAAATATTATTCCAATAGAACAATTTTAAGAAAAGCGGCAAAAACGTGGGGAACAGTTTTAAGATATAGGTACCGTTTTTGATAGTAGGTAAATAGCTTTTCTTGCAAATAAATTAACGTATTGGATCCGCGCTAATAAAAAGATTTTGAAATCTGTCTTCTCTCCCCTCTTTAATGTTGCTAAAATATGTTCTTTTATTTCCCAGTGTCCAACTGCCTTAGTTAAAACATCTTTATTATTTATTTTTTCTGCATTTTTGCCGCAATAAAAGCAATTCGAAGTAAAATCGAATTCTGTTGCTTACCGAACAATTTGTTTTTGTTGAATAACTCTTCTTCCTGCCTGTTTTACAGCTTATGGGATTAAGCTGGTCCTGTTGATCGTTTTATAGGAATTATGAATAAAATCCTCATAAAGTTTATTCCAGGTTTGACATCTCAAATCATTTGCTTTGGTCAATGGCCGGTAAAACTAACGTTCTTATTTCCGACTTTGCAAGTTTTCAACAGGCCCAACGCAATTGCATCAGCTATAAAACAGGCAGGAAGAAGAGTCAGTGAACAAAAAGAGATTGTTCAGGGATCAGGAAGCAAGATAATCCGATTTTATTTCGAATTGCTTTTATTGCAGAAAAAATAAATAATAAAGATGTTTTAACTAAAACAGTTGAGCACAATATAACAAAAGAGAATATTTAAGCAAACATTAAAGAAGCAAGAAGACAGATTTCGAAAAAATCTTTATTAGCATCCAACATGTTGATTTATCATGGCAAAAACCGTCTATATCTTAAAACTGTTTTTCCAGTTTATGGCGATTTTCTCGAATTTTTGCTATAGGAATAATATTTGTTTATTTTTGTTTATTAAAATATAAGTCTTCCCGAAAATTTTGCTACCCCGCACACCTCTGTACGATGAAAAAAAATAGATTTTTCATCCCCTCGAAAAGAGGTGTTGTTTTTCAGAAATCGTGAGATCTTGGAAACGGTTCAACTTTACAGGCCCAAATTATCTTCTTTTTTATCATATAACAAGCTATGTTTCCTCCAAATTTCAAACCCCGACGACATTTTTTCGCAAAAATAAGAATAAAAAACGAAAAAAACAGTTTTTCCGGTTTTTCTAAGAAAATTGGAGGTTATGTGAAAATAGTGCAGATACAAAAGTTGCTCATTTTTTTAATCTCTATAACTTTTATATTTAGCATTTTCGTCTAAAATTAATAGTTTTGCCACAATTTGCAAAACACCACTTTCCACCCCTTTCAACCCCCGTGATTTCACCCGCGGAAAGATTCAGCTGTTTTAATTATTTTTCCCCAATTTCTTTTCATTTCACCTGCCTGAAAAACCCGGTTTCATCCGGTAACTGATTTTTTTGTCAAAAAATATTATACACCGTGTCCATTTTTCGAGTGCCACTATGGGGATCTCACTTATCTTAAGAGATAGAAAGTTGGTTAAATGGGGGCAAAGTTGCAAATTTCCGTGCTGAATAAGAATCTGAAAATAAATTTGAAATATCTTCAATACTTTTGAAGATATGACAAAAAAACGAAAATTTCTGATTTTCGTTTTTAATTTGTTTATGATAAACTAATCGTAGTCGACATTTCTAATTAGCACATTATTCGGACACTTTTTAATGGAGACTTCAAATATGGCATCCTGTTTTTAATTACGTTCAAGATGACGGAGAAACACGTGGCAACTTTAGTTTTTCTTATGGGCGCCATATTGGATTTTGACATTTTGGGATTACGTCTTTTTTTCTCTTTACAACGATATATCACACATACTGGTTCAGTATCACATTTTTCCTAAAAATATAATTTTTCATTTTTTGGGAAGAGTGCTTTGGAAAAACAAAACGTTCTTTTGTTGTCAACAAAAGTTTGACAGTTTGATCCATCTGTCTGGTTGCAGCGTTTAGTTGTCAGAGAAGTAGAAATTCGATTTTCATCTCAACCGCTTGCAAAATTGCCTGCTCATATTCATTGGGTCTATCACCATATTGCTGTCTACATCTTTTAAAAGAACCATATTCGCCCAAGTTTTTATGCAGCAA
>NW_022170403.1:30901452-30966456 GCF_008802855.1 Photinus pyralis | reverse complement strand
TTACAAAAGAGGGCATTTTACAACATTAAAGAATTTATACAAGAGTCCCATAACTCATTTGATCCTATTTAATCTGTGATATGTATTGTACCTGACGCTTCTATAATTGTAAAACAATTGTTAAAGAAATAGATATTATTATTATTATTATTATAGATTGTGAATAAAATAGTATACATACACTCGGTGGACGTTTTTCATTCCAGTCTTGCGCCTGTTGTCTGGCGCTCGACAGTAATGAAACACTTCCCACCTCGGTATGTAATATACTATTATTTTTCTAAATTTGCATTTTTCTCGAAAACTAAGCATCGGAGTGAAAAATGTTAATTACAACAAGACGTGTCTCTTGCTGACTTTTTGCGTCAGGTTCAAAATAAAGACGCCAGAGGGCATTTTCTAGTTATGTTTGACATTTTAAAATCGGGTATATGACGTTATACGGACTCCGAGCTACGATCATGAAATTAATAAAAATGCCCTTAATTAATTTATTATTTATAAGTTCGTACAACAGAAAAAAAATGGTCACTTTTAGAAGCTTAATTTTTAGTAAGAGGTTATGTTAACTTCTTCGTCTATTGAAATATGTCGGGTTTAATGTGTATGTTAACAGCTAAATAAAAGTAGTATAATAGGTATAATACACAATCGAATATATACAAAATAAGCGACACTTCCATGTAGATAGATACACTTTAATAAAACCATTTTTGAAAGCGCAGACAGTCTAAACTTGAAGTCCTTAGAGGAGAAGAACGAGAGGGTACCTTTTGTCCTTTCTCGCATATTCCATGGGCCGGCTTTTTGGTATCGACCACCTTGTACCCCCAGAGGGAAAGGGGTACCTCTTGCATCTTCCATGAACTGTCTTTTTGGTACCGACCGCATTGTAACATTCAAATTACCGCATTTAACTTATTGTAACGTTATGTATAAATTCGGGTTCGATTTATATCAATATTTATTAAACAGAACTAAAACACTATAAAATCCGTACAATTTATATCGATTATTATATCACTCACACTTCGCAATTTATATTTCCGCGCTCGATGTTTACGTACTCGTTCGGTAGTAGACTGCCGCGATGTTCGGTCCGCAACCATTTATACACGCAAGCAATGTAAGTCCCGAACATTCTCGAATATTTCTACTATCGCGCGCGTAGAAAATTCCAGAGCGCCAAAGGCGACGTCATGTCTGGAGCATTTCCGTTACATTATGTTATTAGTTCGTACAACATACTTTTCTAGTTCTGGGGGGCCAAGTGTTAATTCGATCTTTCCTACATACTTGCGATTTCATTAAACTTGTCATCTAATTGGAAGAAACTGGAATTGCAGAGATGGTAACCGAAAAACGCGCTAAGATAATCGCAGAAAATTGAGAAAAATGAAATGTAGTGTATGCATTGAAAAAGGTAATTGCACCAAATTGAAAACGAGGCAAGTATTCGTAAAAGGACGGATGAAATTTACCAGGTTCAGTCGGAATGTGAAAAATGAAATAAAAATAAAATAATTACAATATTGAAACTCAAGGAAAAGCTACGGTTTAACGGAGAGATCTTTAGTGTGGCGGTTCGGAATGAACAGATGAGTACGGAAGAATTTAAGGATTGGACAAGGACGTAGTTTTTTCCGTATAAATGTAGAAGGGTTAGTTTTTAATAGTCAGCATGGGCACAATGCGCAATTTTTAGCAATTATAAGGAATTAAAAAGAGGGTTATCGTCCAAACTTGATTTAATACGACGGGGAAAAAGAATGTGTTATAGACGAGAGGGCGACTTACAAATTTCTAAATATTAGTATTTATTACTTCTTCTTTAAAAAGGACTCGTTGAAGTCATACAGGAAATGATTTATCCATTTTCGCATTTAAAGCATGAATAGAACGAATTCCATCGATTGATGCGTTTTATCACCGCTCTAATTAGCGGAATGTCATAGCCTGGTATAGTTATTATAACAATGAAGTAGTAGAATACCAGATTGATTGTTTGCAGCTTGCAATGAATACTCTTCCATGAATGGATCCCAATCTTGTTCTCTTTCATTTTTTATATTTATATTCTGGCCACGCTAAATCCATTAGTTTCCGAATATGAAAGCCCGTGGACGCTGAAGTGAGTCTCCTACAGTTGGACGTTAATATTCCGAGTGGGTATTTGGCGATGCTTTAATTAATATGTACGGGTACTTGACGCGTGACAATGCGATTTGGAACTTAGGTAGTGCATAATACATTGCCGGTCTGACGCCCCAATCGCGAAATGAGAAAGAGTGGCTCTTCCGTCTAAGTAATCGCTTCGATTGATACTCCAGGGAACAAAACCTAACCGATCGGAACTCTAAGGCACCTGCTTAACCCGTTTGACATAAAATATTGGCCTCCCAAGAGACGTTCGGCGGCGTTATGTATTTTTTTTCGATCACATTTGCACATTTCATATTTTTAAAGAAATTAGATCCATCGCCGTTTCAGCAACACGTACTTGTACTCGGATCGCTAACAATAAAGGCACGCGCTTCTCTTCCATTATGCATGCAGCTGAAACGAAGTAAAGATGCAAAATATGCCTTTGAGTCTAGCACTCTCCGTTTAGCCCTTGATACAAAGCAACGTCTGAGTGCCACGGAAGAAATAAAATGAATAAATTTAACGTTTGCGCGAGAGCTTAACACTAATTTTTAATATATCGGTACATCCGCTTTAATCCGGACACTAATTTGGTAGGTTTGAGGTTCTAGTGTACACGATCGACTTAGAAAATAGTCTATAAATAACTTCAAATTACGTTTCGTACCTGCACTTTATTACAGGCGTTCCTCAATAGAACGTTTTCTGTCTTCCAGGTTTAGTTCTGTGCCCGATTTCAGAATTTATTGTATCAAATAGCAATTTTCTTCCATTCGACAGTTTATTTTAAAGCGCTCTCGGTTTTGTTAACTCGCCCGTGTCAATTTAATATTTAATAGACGAGATACGCCACTCGCAATGTTCTTAACCATTCCCTGTTGTTTTTATCCAGACACTTACCCTAAACGAATTTTGTCTAGACGCATAAACGTTGAGGAGACCAAAATGTTACAATTGTGTTGTAGTTTTATTTTCGTACCTCTTCAGAAAGTTTCAGTTATGCCGCTCCTTGATTAAACTTAGCATGAAAGTGTAATGTGCTACAAGTCTCAAGCTCATTCTTAATCTGCATTAGTGCAACACCGAAGTACACGTTGCAATTGAGCTCAATACTCGTACTGGGCTATTACAATGTAATCAAAACTGCACTAAGTGCAAAGAACTACAAGTTCTACAAATGTTGCTTTCTAAACATGCATAATAATCTTTGTTGTTACCTACAGACACTCGTAACGAGAGGTATGTGAGAGTTAATGGAGTTTGCGTTTGAATCAATTTAGCAAATTAAAAAATTGGCTAATTTTATTGGTTGAGTATCACTGTAATGTTTGTTCGAGTACCACTGATTTTGCAAATTGTATCGTATCTGTATTTCGTCGTACTGAATTTATATTGGTGCGTCCTTAAGGCGAGTTGGAGCGCCCATTGTAGCTTACTTTCTTTCGCTTGATTTATTTTGCGAGCACTTTGGTAGAAGCAAACGCAAGCGAAATGTACCTATTAATAAATTCCATGTTGTGTGTCAATGGTTTTGGATCCAGTTACACTATCCCCTCATTTTGGAGTCTTTAAATTGAATAAATAAATTCAATTCGGTGGGTTTTAAGCATGCAAACACCTGATAGGTAAACTCGGAATTTTACAGTCTTGTAATGACGTCATTTTTGTCTATCCTTGTTTAACTAATGTAAAATGACAATGACAAAAAATTTTGCCGAAATGTTGTTGTCGTGTTTACGTGAAATGCTTGTCAAGTGATTGTCAGTTTTGAAGTTTTGAAAACGCCAAAGCGTCAAAACATGCCGCCAAAAAACCCTCATCGATTTAACGAACAAACACAGTTAATAATTCTAAATGTGTTGGCTTTCTTTCAAATTGAACAGCAACAAGTTCGGAATGGCATACCACTACTAAAGACATCAACAATGTTATACAGCGAACTGCACAAGCAACGAAAGTCAGCCCAACAACCATTTCAAATTTGAGAAAAAATGGTGTAAAATCCGACAAAGATTACGCATCTAATGTCTCTACCAAGCAAAAGATTAACAATACGAAAATCACAGAATATTTGAAGAATAAAATTCGGGATACAATCTATTATATGTACTCCCAAAAGGAATATGTTACACTGGCAACTATTAGACAAAAATTTCTGGAGCAAAACGAATATTTTCAATTTTCCATTGATTCATTGAGAAAGTGGATCAAAACTATGGGTTTTAAATGGAAGAAGTCCAATAACAGAAAATATCTTATGGATTTACCGGATATTGTCCACAAACGAATAAAATTCTTAAGGGAGTACATTGAAAACAAAAATTTGGGACATGAGGGTTATACTCCGGTTTTTATGGATGAAACCTGGATATTTAGTAAGGGATCATTTCGAAACAGCTGGCAAGATGATACTAAGCACACGGAATCAATTAAACCCAATGAAGGTAAAATAAGATATTATATTTCAATATTATTAAAAGAGATATTCTTTAGGTCATCGATACATTATTGTCCACGCTGGGACGAACGATGGCTTTATTGGTGGGGCAAGTTTGATTTTTAAAAGTGGAAAAAAACAGGGGACTATCATGATAATATGAACAGGCGTAATTTTGAAAATTGGTTCAAGACTCAACTGGTGCCAAATCTTCCTGAAAAATCTTTAATTATTATGGACAACGCAAGCTACCATTCTGGCCTTTTAAAGAAAATTCCCACCAAATCATGGACAAAACAAAGAATGATAGAATGGTTAGGGGAAAAAAATATCGGCTATCCAGAAAAGGCAATGAAGGATCAAATATGGAGCATTGTCAGCGCAAATTGCCGCAAAGAGAAAAAGTACTACCTTGATGAATATGTTAAGCCTTTAGGACATAAAATTTTACGGTTACCGCCATACCACTGCCAATTTAATGCGATTGAAATAGTGTGGTCTCAGTGTAAACGAAAATACGATCAGTACATTGCAAATTTTAAGGGATCACCACAAGAGGTTTTGGCAACATGGGAAAGGGTTATCGGGGAGATTTCTAGGGATAATTGGGAGAAATACGTAAACCATACGACAAAGTAATACAAGAGGCTTGGGGAGCAGTACAAGTTTGTGATGCTTCTGACATCCCACCTCTTGTTATCACTACAGACGCAGATGACGACCTTACTGACGACGAATACTTTGATTTTGACTCTGACGATACGGACGAAGGCGACTAATTTTCTTCTAATACTGTGACCATTACAATCGCAATAAATTGGCATTGGTATATTTTTGTTTTACGATTTTGATTTTCCAACTATTCATCAAGGTAGTGCAATTTTTTCTTGTGTAGATTTTCGATAGTGGTTCTTTGAATTTTTATGTACTCCTCTGCTAATTATTTTTTGGGTCTTTTCGGGAGTATTGATTCCTAAATAATATTCTGTGATTTTCGTTTTGTTAATCTTTATTTATTTAAAAACAAAAATATGTTAATATTACTTATATGTTAGTTGAGCAAGTTATTAAAATAATTAGTGAGTAAATGACCTTTTTTGAAATACTAACATTTTATCCATCGCGGTTTCGTTCGCAAAAAATATGAACTATTCGCATTTTTTAACATGTTAAAAATTTATTTTCGATATCTTCAGTCGTTTAGGCTGTGCGTTGATATCTCAGTCAGTCAGTCAGTCAGTTAATTAGGACTTCTTCTTTTCTTGTGGAAATTGACTTAATTATTATCAAAAAATGCTAAAATATTATGTACACCACTGTATAGTAAAAGTCATACAGGTAATTAGACACCAGTAGTCAGTTACTTAGCAACAAATAAATTTAATAGGACATACGTTTTTTCCCACGAAAATGACGTCATTACACGACTAAAATTCCGAGTTTACAACACCTTGATGATTAGAATAAGTTTGCCGTCAGAATTCCAGATCTTCCACGTCGAGGAAAAAATGGTAAATAAAGATTAGTCTTATTTCTGTATTCTGATCAAATTCAATCGATAGCCTTCCTATCCGTTGTAAAAAGGTAAATTTTAACCTAGTGTATTAGTACGAGTAAGAGTTTAAATGAAAGATCTTAAAGTAATCGAGAACAATGTGTTAATGTGTATTATTATTAAAAAGGAACTCTTGAATTTGTTGTATTCTAATCAAATTTTCTCTATCGGAATCAAAAGGGAATCACTGTGAAAGAAACCAAGTTCAGAGGTTAAAAAAAAGGAGATGCATCCTTAAATCGTCCTTATTATTTTTTTCACTACTAGCGTCTGATGGCATGATTATTAACCCTTTTTCCACTTGTAAAGTAGGCTTTCTCGGCATTTGTTCAAAGTGGTTAATAATGTGGACATTATTAACTAGTAGTCAATAATGAGAACTGTCACGCTGTCACTTTTAGAAAACACAACCCGAAATTTGGCTCAATTCAATAAACGTTTAGACAAGTTCTCTAAAATGAATAATTACCACCATCCGCCATTTCCAGAGAAATTACATACCTAAAATTGTCACATTTTGAAAAAATTCGAACGAAATTACTCTTTGAAAATATTTCAATGACAGAACAAAATATGGCCTGTTTGACTTGTACTTCAACGCACTTGATTGACATGTTAAATTAATAAACAAAAAATTCTGTCCAACCGTTCACTTTCTTATCAATATAATATGTTAATTTAGGGGACTTCAAGTGCTAGTACCTAGTGAAAAAAATAGTATATATACCACGGTAGAGAAGTCTATTATTGCCTTCGCACCTTACACCCCTCTGCGCAAGCGCCTCGAGATGTAATCTTGGTGCTCAGGCAATAATACTGGACTTCTCTACCTTGATATATAATGTACTGTTATATCATCAATATACAGTCGTTTGTCACTTTGATGTTATTATTTTGCAGAGTATATTTGTAACAAATATTTCAGATAAATATCAGGAGATCTTTTGTGTAAACCAGGGGAGTAAAAGAGGCAATGTTTAATAGGGAACCGTAAGAGCTAGTCGGAGGAATTTTAACCATTTTTATGATACAGTTTTTGTGCAATTTCCCGTTTAAGAAAAGAAAGAAATTGTCAACCACTTATTTGCAACTGAAATACCGATGCAAAATGACACCCAATAGTGTGGCATTAGCTTCCGTTGTAAATTCTAAGAAGGTTCTGGAAATTCTGAGTTTTAAAGGTCATATAGAGATTCTAGAAAAATCGATTTTGGGGAGACATTGGCAAAAACACTTTAATTAGGATTTATTGCCCGTCTACTTTTTGATTTGATTGTAGGTAGTTGACATAACTGAAATGGAAGTAACGGATGGTCTTATTGTTGAACTTGAAATTATATTCTACGTAAATTTAAGTGCCAATTTACGTCAAACAAAAAAAAACGGAATTACAAAAAGTAGACGATCAAAAGTATTTTCTGATATAATATAACGTTTCGAAATCAATTTTAACAGTCATCGATCTGAATATTCAACAGCATAGCTCTCTTTTAGTAATTCATCATGTGGAAAGCGAATACTTTAATCAATTTCCCGTCATCATTCTGTAAATATTGTTAGCATATCCGCTTATTTATTCTCAATTGTTGCCAGTTGGTTGCTTCACGTGTGAGGTCCCCCTTTTTTAATGTATTTTTTTATTAAGAATCTCAGTTTAGAATACGCTTTTACTTTACCTCATGAAAGTCGATCGAAACGGAAAACACGCTCGATATAAGAAGTGAATACAATCATATTCCCGACCATTTTCAATATTTCCGCGCGGTACAAACGCTTGCAATAGGTTTCTTCGGATTTGATAAGGGAAAATACAGTACAGTCTACACAATTGTCTATCCATTCACATTACGTTATTTAATTAATATCATAGTGTAATTCTTTACACTAAGTTATTAATATGTAACGACCACGAACTTATAAATTAAGATGGACTGCTAATGCTGAATTAACAAATGACACTTACATGGGGGCCGCCATGATATGCACTCACATAGCGCGAAATTCAAATCAACTAATAAACTATAATGTATTCATTTTAAGAAGGTAGCGGTAGAAAGCATAGGGAAGCTTTGACCTTCAGTGTGATTGGTTAAAACACGAGTCAGTATTACGCTGAAACATAAAAGTGTGGCGAATTTTGCAAGCTGGTAGTTTCTGTTGCCATCTAAACTGTTGGAAGTGTCATTAACTGTTAATGTCAAAGATTTATTTCTGTTTGCAGTGCTGGATATTTCTACTTTACAACAATTTGGTGCCGTTTTATATTTTTCCTGTGTGTGATTATCTTCAAACACAGCGCCATCTGCTACCTTCTTATAATGAATGCAGTATAGCATTAACCCAACATTAACCTCACGTTTTCTAAATAAATTACTGTGACACATGTCATTTTCCAAGGCTGCAATAATCTCAAAACTTGAGCACTAGGAAAATTTCCCTAGAAAATAACTAAAAAGTGCACATCATGGCGGCGCCCATGCTAGGGCCATTTCTACCTCTATGCAACTGTTTGATCAGCAGTCCATCTTTATTTATAAGTTCATGGTAACGGCATTTTTGTTACTAATGCATCGTTTAAATAAATGAATGTTAACCTTCTATTGATTATGAATATTGTTTAAACAGATCTAAACGACATAGTGTTAGTAATGCCCTCTAATAGTCAACCCTTAAGTTAATCAAGTACAAGGTAAATTTTATTGTGTACACAATACTGTAAAACATTTTATAACCCCATTAGTTTTAATGGTAAGCCGAGAGTTGTGGTTTCGAAATTGGGTCAACATGTAGGAAATAATTTCGCCTCAAATTGAAGTATTAAATCCATAAACTTATGACGCCGGTTACATCATCGTCGAGGAATGGAACTATTTCCGTGAAAATGGGCTGCAAGTAAAAAGTACCTACGTAAGATGAAGTTTGTAATGAGCCCGTTCATCTAGGGCTGAGTAAAATACTAGAACAATCTCCAGTTAATGCTTCATCATGTCGTAAAGTAAATCACATCCGCACTCCAATAAAATTTCGAACAACGAAAGTGTTTGCGGAATGTGCCAAGTAGAACTGCAAAGTCGACGTTTCAGAAATATGAGCGTACGCAAAGTTTAGAGTTATAACTTGGCAGGCCTTTGTGCACTTTACTAAAGTCGAAGACTCGAAGTGGAGTGGCGGTAATTGAGTAAGTGGCATTTAAGCAAACGATGGCGACATTAACGAGGGGGGTCATTCATAATGCGACCACAACAACGCGGCAATTATGCTGAAATGGTCCTTCGTAAAAGCACGTGATTGCACGTTAAAGTTACAACGCGAATTTTTTACTTTAATTACTAACTTGAGGTATGATTTTTCAACATCTTTCGTGTAACATCAAAGTAATACCCTTTTGAAAGGCATACGTATTAGGATTTGGAAGCTGTTAATCAAAGAATATCAATATTTGTTTTTACACTTTTGTTTAAGTGCTCTAAAAAGAGTTTTTTTTTAATTTAAAGACTGCATGAACAAAGCCCATTTGCGATTCCCGAGCTTTTCACGGTTACAGGAAGTAGAATTCAGTCTTGGAATACTTCAAGCTCAGGAGCCCATCAAGGCAACTTAATCAGGTTACAGATAATTAAGGCCAGGGTTGCAAAGTACTCCAATGCGTTTCCACAACATGATCTTATTGAAACCAATTACACATTCTGAAATCTTAGACTTTCAGCTTGAAGAGCAAATCTTAATAACAACACCAGGAAATTTTTAAATTAAGGAAAACGTACGTTATTTATGTGTGCAACACAGCTATTTTTTTAACGTAGTCCCCATCATGATCAATGACCTTTTGGGCTCCGAAAGCGTCGTACCTACTACTCTCCCACCAACCGGCACAGGAAGGAATCGTCAGCTGCCTTCAGCGCTTCGTCGCCTGAGATTTTCTTTCTCCAAGTGTTATTTAGGGTTGAGCAACAAATAGTAGTCACTGGATGCAAAATTAAGGCTTTTTATCACTTAGGAACCCGGAAGCCGCCACTGTTTTGATTGTTTCAGTTTCTGGCGTGGAGTAGTGAACCCAAACCTCGTCTCCCGTTACAAATGAATCTAAAAATCCCCCGTCCTCTTCGGCGCAGAAGATCGCGAGCCCTTTTGATGCGTTTCTTTGCGATGACCAGGGAGCATCCGCGTCACCCACCTGGCACACACTGTGTGAAGGTAAAACACGGCATTTTCTATTCGATACTTGCGCATCTTGCTTGGTATTCCTTTTCAGGAGCTTATAAATACCTACATAAAAATAGAATATTTCTCAGGTACAAATGAATATGGCGAATTGCCTTCTCCTTCTGTGTGCTTTAAACTGCATCTTGAATTTCGAGTGACTTGTATAAGCCTTTTGTGTTTATTTCAATTATTCTAGATGAGAAAATCAGTCAGAGATAATTATGGAGACAAAGACCTGCCTATGGATGTGGAAATCTGTAATTGGAAATTGACATGTCCAATTGCGAAGAAAAATCACGGCGAAGATTTTGACATATTGAACGACAACCGATGGCAATCTATCATATAATTTATAATGGAGCAGCTCCGTACCTAAAATTCAAGGTAATGGATCCCGTGAGAATTTATTAAATCAAATAGGTACTTTTGTAGGAGTAGGTATATTAATTTTTTCTTGACATATAGGGGTACACACAGCAGCATCTTGAAGGTAATCGTCTCCTTTACTTCCTATGAAAAGCAATTTGCTCGTAAAGAACCTCGCAACATTTTAAAAAGACTTTAATAAATTGAAGGATGTACTAAATTGATCCAATCTCATTTGAAAGGCAATCCGATTATCGAATTAGCTCAAAATCGGAATTTTTTTTTAACCTGCAAAATGCCCATATCTAATTAATTAGTTGGTAATTATAAAGTTGTTGCTCTCCGAAGGATTTACGCGGAAACATTTTTAGGACAACGGCAAAAGTAAACGAGAAAAGGGTTAATATAAAACGAAATGCGTTTGTCTCAAAGGAGTTAGTAAATTAATATGAATATGGAGTTATTTGTCTTTCTAGCACATTTTGGGAAAGATGGTAAGTAATATATTTGTTCTATTTAGCGGACCGCAATCCTCTTGGGTTTCACATATTCGCTTTGTATTCACGAATACCTTTACCTAAACTTCTAACCCGACCCGGGAACGGGAGGGTCTGGAGATTAACGCACGGAAGCTTGTTCCACTCGCCACGTCCGGCCGTAGATTTATTTACAAACGGAATGGTAAAGCAACGTGTAAATGCAGTCGTGCCGTGAATGCCTATAGAGTATTTTTAATGCTATGGGACACCTACAATACTGAACTAATCGAGGAGAGTGCCTTCCTTGTAAGTAATCAGGAATGGCTGTCTCATTGCGTGCATCGCATGAAAACGTACAGCAGCTTGTTGCGTTTTCCGCATTCGGGGATTGAGAGCAGAGGGATCAGATGGGAGTTAACGTTTCCCTCCATTAATGACAATAAGACGCAAAAAGAAAGATAAATTGGAGTCACTCGGTAGAGGATCTGCGTCTCTTGAGAGAAAAGGACGGCGGTTACACGGTCAAGATACGTTTGTATAAATTTTGTAGAACAGGAAAAAATATGGTCTGACGGCTTAGTTTGCTTCGAGAGAACAACGCTACCGCTAATCCCAGTAGAACTTTGTGGCGGTAAAATACTATTGAGTTTAACATCCCAAAATTCGTAGTTATTGGCCGACCTATTGTCGGTTGGAAACAAATTTATGATGTTTTATATAAAGTTGAATTCAATGGAATGAATATTTCACCACAACATACCAAATAACGTACCATTTTATACATGCCTCATGCCTCGATAATTTATTGCGTGTATTTTGACTGATACTGAATGCGAGCATGTTAAGAGAGCAGAATTAAATGAAATCCAAATATGTACATGGCGGTCTATGTTCTTATCTTTCGTAAATATTCAATACAATGTGATGAAAAGCTCAATATTTAACTCTAACCATAACAATAGATTTCTCAGCAGCAAGTAATTTTTAAGAGGACAGCTGGGAGATGTTTAGTTATTGTAAATCTCTTATTAGATACTAAATATTTTTAAACGCTCCGGAACACTTCAGAATGTGCGAGAGCGGCATTTTTCATCCAGCGATTGGGGTTTGTATTAATTTCAAAGCCAAAACTGAAATACAAAGCGAATAAGTTACATTCTTAATACGTACGTGGATCATTGCACAATCTGACTAAAGTGCTAGTAATTAAATAAATTGGTACCAATACCAAGAAAGTGTTGGGGTCCAAGGTGCAAAACATTTCGTTGCGCTACATTTAGAATGGCACGTTAAAAACCAGTTTATTATTCAAAATTGTGCTCATTTGTTTACACATGGTGATAATAACATTATAAATAAAACGACAACCTGTAAAAAGGTTGAAGACCATAATTCGTGCCTTTTTGGGCTCTCAAAACCTTAAGTTATAAGGGTAATTTTGAACATATCCATACGACGGAATAATGAGAAGCATTCCAGTAAATTAACTAAATTGTAACTGATAAATAGCGAGGAACTTCAATCATCATCTTGCGAGTTTCACTGTCCAGGAGTAACCAAATATTTTTTACCTGGCGATACCAATGGTTCGATTGTATTGTAAGATAGGCGTTTCACCATCCAATTTTCCAAGTAGCTGCTTCTCTACAGGAGTATTTTCTATTGAGACATTTTCCCCACATCCATCACATACTGCAAGAATATTAACAGGCGACGAATGGCAAGACCATCCCTGAATTCTAGTGGCGATAATTCAACATTAAGACCCTTGAGGGGAATGCAAGATAACCATGCACCGGTATTCATAATTTTATCATTGGATCTTGGGGTGATACGTTGACGTCGAGAATGGTATAATGTAGCTTCATATTTGCTTAAATTATTAAAACCAGAACGTGTAGATAATGATTCTAAAAGTATCCTGCATCCGGACAAGGAAGTTTCATAAACAAGAGGAGCATCCATTACACTTTACAGGATAGGTTATACCAAGTGCCTTCATTTGTTATTGGTAGAGATTAGATTCATCTTCACTCACTTCACTTTCTACTTTTTGAGCCACCACAAAGTTGATCCGCTCCACAAATTTTAGTTACGTCTTCTCCAGATCTAAGTATACGACGTAAACATTCACCAATTCCAATAGGACGAGTTCCAGGGTATTTATCAATTGCAACTCAGTCAATTTGTCATTAGGGCACGAATCTCAATCCAAGGAAGACCTTTTTCATTCAGTTTCATACCTCAAGCATCTATTGAACAACGGAGATTCTCTCTTTATTTTCCATAACGCATAAAAACTGGCCATTGATCTGAGCTGCTTTCTCCTGGACCTCCACTACCATGAAGTTTTCTTGCAACTTTTTCGATACGGTCGCATGTAATTTCAATTCAAGCCATTATAAATTTGGAATTGTATCAGGTAATTTAAATAAGGTCTCATTACGTATAACAGCAGAAGGATGCTTGTCTTGTATCGCATCAAAAACCATGTAACCAGAATCAGGAGATAAGCCATCGCAGAGTAGTGTCTAGAATGAAATTATATGATGCATTAATAATAAAAGTCAGGAAAATGTCACATTGCCGGGGGGGGCCGAGTACTTTAATTTCCGAGTCAGATAATGACATTTTACTGACTAGTTTTGTATTCAATTTTACCCGAAATCGTCTTTTAATATAAAATTTCAATTTTTGTATAGAACTTTTGATTAATGTCAATCTGTCAGTGATGACAGGAGCCATTATAGACATTTGGAAATGTCAAAAATGCGGCCGGTAAAGTGACGGTGCGGCCGGTAAAGTGACGGTGCGGCCGGTAAAGTGACAGGTGCGGCCAGTAAAGTCATGATATAAACACACCTAGTAAAGTGACAAGTGGCACGAAATGTAGTCTACTCTGCGTCTGTCAAGGAAACTAAAATTTCCTGACAGAAAGTAGACATGAAAATGAAGATTTCAGGGCGATTTTGGATAAAAAATAATCAAATAAATATTCTTAGAACGACATATATTGTCATTTCGTTTTCAGTCATACGCGAAAACCACTAACCACTCATACCGTAATACAAATAACAAGTAAGTAAATTTTAGTCATAATGTTAACTTCATATAACATTTTTTCTGTAGTTGCAAGGTTTTTTCCTAAAGCATGAGTTGTACGAATAATGTAATAAAATAAATAATGTAGCCCTTTGAGAAGTGTTGACTTTTCTGTACAATACCCTTCCGAAAGTAAACCGCTTTTTGCCGTCAGCCTGTCGTTTTCACATATAATCTTAAACTAGGTTATACACACACAGACTTTACAATTAACTTCCAGTTCAATTAATTATACAAACTCCTTCCACTGCCGTAAGCTACAAGAAATAAATTATTACTGCACATTATGTGTTAACAAAGCTACTTTTAACCACGAGAGATTACTCCTAGTTCTCGCTCCAACTTAACTTATTTATGCACAATAACAAACGTCGCCCTATATTAAGCGAATTATTAAACCACCATAAAGAATTGATTAATATTTCAAATGGCACCTAAAGCCGTTAGCCGTAAAAGTAAAGTGGCACATTTATATTTCTTCGTTAAAACTTTTGAATCTCTATGAAGTATAGCTCTCTAATAACTTTTTAGATAAATGGGGAGAACAGCTGGTGTGCTATTTCCAGATACCATCACAAACCTCTTAGTTTTACTTACAAACGCATTAGAGTTTAATATCTATTCAAAGTTAGGTCGTGATTCGGAAGATCGATAGCAGAGCTGCCATCCCCAAGCTCAATTCACAACGAACGCCGGAAACGTAATAAATTCGTTTTAATAAAATCTCGCCCCTTAAATAATTAAGTAGGTACAAATAAATCTTCGTCAAAGGACCGACTGCGAATTACAAAAAAAGATGGTCGCGGAACAAGAATATCGCCCGATTTTGCGTCGCCGTTGGAAGATAATTGTCCGTGAAGTGACTCGGCTACCCCTGAATAACGTCTGTAGGATTAGTAGCTTGATTCTAACAGAAAATACTAACTTGGGAGCACGGATCATTTCTCCAGTACACCCCTATTACTTTGCGAACATCTAAATGTTGAGTATACTACATCTCCTCCTTCGAGGATTTACGCCGGCTTTTATTTCGGGAGATTTCCTTCTTTTTTATTTCAACTCGAAATTCTTCCGCGAGTAGACTCCTTAACTTTTACACGTTTACAACATTTTTTCTTAAATTCCTGCCGTAACGCAGATATTTGGGCTTAAATTTACCATTAACACGAAATTAACCGCGCATTCTTTAATGTCGAAGTTAAACTTCTTGAGGGAAGTTTCAGATTGCGCGAGTTTGAATTATACAATACCTGTTGCTATTGTAGCATCCACGGTCCAACTTTGTTAAAATTAACTTCAGGAACTAATATTTGATTTTGCTTCAAGTCGGTTTCGCCTGTTTAAATTTCGGTAGTTAGTTTAGGAACGAAGGCAGCCCGAGGATTAATCGAGCGATGAAGATACCTGTAGTGTTTATTTATTTATTTTTTCTTATAGAATGTGGCCCTCGATGTGGCCTGTAGAATCCATAATTTCAAACAGTTCCAAGATTGGGCTACTAGTTCAAAAGTTACAGCCCTTTGAATTTTCTTTCGAAATTGGTTTCTAGTCTATAACTTTTGATTGAGAAGTCTGATCGAAAAAGTACGAATTGTTTTGGATTCTACGCACCAAAATTAATAAGAAAAAGTGTTTTCCCGAGAAATTTTGGTGCAGTCGATTTTTTGGTAAAAAAGGAAGGTTATACACTGCCTTTTTTTGAGGCCCTAAAAAAATTGTCTCAGATCGACCCGGAAAAAAAATTTTCTTATAGAATGTGGCCTGTAGAATCCATAATTTCAAACAGTTCCAAGATTGGGCTACTAGTTCAAAAGTTACAGCCCTTTGAATTTTCTTTCGAAATTGGTTTCTAGTCTATAACTTTTGATTGAGAAGTCTGATCGAAAAAGTACGAATTGTTTTGGATTCTACGCACCAAAATTAATAAGAAAAAGTGTTTTCTCGAGGAATTTGGTGCAGTCGATTTTTGGTAAAAAAGGAAGGTTGTACACTGCCTTTTTTTGAGGCCCTCAAAAAAAAATTGTCTCAGATCGACCCGAAAAAATTTTTTCTTATAGAATGTGGCCTGTAGAATCCATAATTTCAAACAGTTCCAAGATTGGGCTACTAGTTCAAAAGTTACAGCCCTTTGAATTTTCTTTCGAAATTGGTTTCTAGTCTATAACTTTTGATTGAGAAGTCTAATCGAAAAAGTACGAATTGTTTTGGATTCTACTCACCAAAATTAATAAGAAAAAGTGTTTTCTCTAGGAATGTTGGTGCAATCGATTTTTGGTAAAAAAGGGAGGTTATACTCTGCCTTTTTTTGAGGCCCTAAAAAAAAATTGTCTGAGATCGACTCGGAAAAAATTTTTTCTTATAGAATGTGGCCTGTAGAATCCATAATTTCAAACAGTTCCAAGATTGGGCTACTAGTTCAAAAGTTACAGCCCTTTGAATTTTCTGTCGAAATTGGTTTCTAGTCTATAACTTTTGATTGAGAAGTCTGATCGAAAAAGTACGAATTGTTTTGGATTCTACTCACCAAAATTAATAAGAAAAAGTGTTTTCCCGAGAAATTTTGGTGCAGTCGATTTTTGGTAAAAAAGGAAGGTTATACACTGCCTTTTTTTGAGCCCCGAAGAAAAAATTGTCTCAGATCGACCCGGAAAAAAATTCCTTATAGAATGTGGCCTGTAGAATCCATAATTTCAAACAGTTCCAAGATTGGGCTACTAGTTCAAAAGTTACAGCCCTTTGAATTTTTTTTCGAAATTGGTTTCTAGTCTATAACTTTTGATTGAGAAGTCTGATCGAAAAAGTACGAATTGTTTTGGATTCTACGCACCAAAATTAATAAGAAAAAGTGTTTTCCCGAGAAATTTTGGTGCAGTCGATTTTTGGTAAAAAAGGAAGGTTATACACTGCCTTTTTTTGAGGCCCGAAAAAAAATTGTCTCAGATCGACCCGGAAAAAAAATTTTCTTATAGAATGTGGCCTGTAGAATCCATAATTTCAAACAGTTCCAAGATTGGGCTACTAGTTCAAAAGTTACAGCCCTTTGAATTTTTTTTCGAAATTGGTTTTCTAGTCTATAACTTTTGATTGAGAAGTCTGATCGAAAAAGTACGAATTGTTTTGGATTCTACGCACCAAAATTAATAAGAAAAAGTGGTTTCCCGAGAAATTTTGGTGTAGTCGATTTTTGGTAAAAAAGGAAGGTTATACACTGCCTTTTTTTGAGGCCCGAAAAAGAAATTGTCTCAGATCGACCCGGAAAAAAATTTTCTTATAGAATGTGGCCTGTAGAATCCATAATTTCAAACAGTTCCAAGATTGGGCTACTAGTTCAAAAGTTACAGCCCTTTGAATTTTCTTTCGAAATTGGTTTCTAGTCTATAACTTTTGATTGAGAAGTCTGATCGAAAAAGTACGAATTGTTTTGGATTCTACGCACCAAAATTAATAAGAAAAAGTGTCTTCCCGAGAAATTTTGGTGCAGTCGATTTTTGGTAAAAAAAGGAAGGTTATACACTGCCTTTTTTTGAGCCCCGAAAAAAAAAGTGTCTCAGATCGACCCGGAAAAAAAATTTCTTATAGAATGTGACCTGTAGAATCCATAATTTCAAACAGTTCCAAGACTGGGCTACTAGTTCAAAAGTTACAGCCTTTTGAATTTTTTTTCGAAATTGGTTTCTAGTCTATAACTTTTGATTGAGAAGTCTGATCGAAAATGTACGAATTGTTTTGGATTCTACGTACCAAAATTAATAAGAAAAAGTGTTTTCCCGAGAAATTTTGGTGCAGTCGATCTTTGGTAAAAAAGGAAGGTTATACACTGCCTTTTTTTGAGGCCCGAAAAAAAAATTATCTCAGATCGACCTGGAAAAGAAATTGAATATATTACAAAGTATGAGTACTTTAAAGGATTTGAATACTAAAAAGTATTTACAAAATCGAATACTGCCCAGCTCTGATTGTAGGTACCCAAAAACCATTGGATAACTAGGTATAAGTACCTAGGACTCTTTTAGTTCGCTTTACTGTTTCTCAGTGAACTTTAATTGCTGAACTTGAATCCCTCCAAATGTATAAATCAATTTTAGACGTTTCTGCAGATTGCATAAGAAACCGGGCAAGGGCAGGTAAATATATTAAAACGGGATAAACGGTTATGCATGCGTATGTAAAAACAAATTACTAAAATTTGAAGAATTTAGTATTGCAAACGGAATAAAAATCCAATCATTTCTCGGTTATAAAACGTCGTATTGCCTGAGTAGAGGTAAATATTATTCGCTGCAATTTTCAATCAGCGAAATGTTTGAAACTGTGTTGACGATTCGGAAATTGATGAGTCGCAATAAGGCTACCTCTTTCCTTATAGTAAAAAAATAACGTGTTAAGCAGGTTGTTGGATACTACAATAAATATACTCGTAACAGTAGTATCCCTTGCCGAGTCTAGTTTCACCTAACTTAGATATTCTTATAGCATTTTGTAGCAACTTTATATAAATTCAAGTAAAGTTAAGTTTTACCTACAACTACAGGTACAAACACTTTAGAAGAACAAAAAAATGTACGTTGTATCACTTGTTTAAAATCCTTTGTGATGATTTAAACTCGGTCTCCGTGTTTGTGCGCGATTACAATAATTAGAAAATGAAGGGAAAAGTTACGTATTCTTAGGGACTTTGTAGGTATCCACTGTAAATGTAAACAATCTGTCACTTAAATGAGAAATAAATATAAACTTTTTAATAAAACTAATTAAAACTTCCATTTCAATTTGTGACTCGCTAAGTTCCAGTTTTGGAATAAAATTTCTTTGGTGGAGTTGGTTCTCTAATTCACTATAAAACATCTACAATCACTTATCACGAATTTTCCGACCTCTTCTCATTACAAAAATAACATTGCGTGGCGTTCAATGCCTTTGAATTTGTTTGGTGTATGTGCATTGTGCATACTGCATACGTGCCGTTTCTGTAGTGAGAAATATTATCGGCACATTACCAATATAAGAATATGGATCACCCACTTCATTATAACATTTTATGAAAGGGGGAGGTAGCATTCGTTGAAGCACGCTGAAAAATGTGAACACATTTCAGGACAACATATCCACCTCTGGATGTGCTTTGGAGAACGTTGATGTGTAGTTTTAGAGGAGTCTGTGAATCGATTTGACCTCTCATGCAGTACATTTCAAAATTTTATCGGACATTAAATACTTGGACAAACAAATGCCACAGATCAAACTCAGTTTTTTTCTTATATTTTGGGGGCCTAATACAATTGACCTGACTGTATTTTTATAGAAAATTCGATCTGATGGTGAATAATTAAATTATACAGGGTGGCCATTTGAAAACGAAACCGAGCCTATTTTCGGGACCTGAAATCATCTACGAAAAAATCCTCGAACTCGTCAATTTTTATTCAAAGGGGAACCATTTTTTTGCTAGTTTCGCCCCCCTGAGGGAAAAGCCCTAGCGGGAATGACAAGCGCCCCAAAAATTTTAAATCGAATAGGGAGTCGAGTGATACTTTATTTTAAAGGTATTTTTATGTGGATTATAACCCTTAATTTTTAAATCAATTTTATTTAAGTGCTTAAAGCTAAAATCAATCAAGTAAATGTTGAAAATGTTGGCCTTCGACTTCCATACAATAATACAGGTTTTGTTCAAACCTTTCCCGTCCATTATGAAAAACTTCTGGGGTGATTTGACGACATTCATCAATTATACTTTGTCGCAAGTTTTAGTTTTTAAATGGCCCCATACAAAAAAACTAACGGACCTAAGTTCGGGGAACGAGGGGGTCAATTCTTCTTAAAGGGTAAACGCGACTGTTTTCCTTCGCACACATTTGGCATACCTCAGATTTCGCGATTTTACCATTGCATTTTAAACCCGCACCTGCATCGTCATGCATAATTTTTTGTCCAGGCTTCTAAAATAATTTATTTAAAAAAAAAATTAGTTACCGGGTTTTTCATGCAGGTGCATTGATTAGAAATTGGGAAAAAATAATTAAAGCAGATGAATTTTTTCCTCGAATGAAATCCCGGGGGTTGAAAGGGGTGGAAAGTGGTGTTTTGCAATTTTTATTCTTATTTTTGCGAAAAAAAGTGGTAGAGGTTTGAAATTTGGAGGAAACATAGCTTCTAGTCCAGGTAGCAACATTTTCGTAATGACTTATATTTTAATAATCAACAATAAAAAATATTGTTAGGGAGCGAACTCATAATTCGACACGGAGAATTAGAATTAGATTAACGAGCGGCAGTTTCCGCCCATCTTGGGAAAAGGACTCCCTAACCACCTTACTTTATATATTCATATGTTTTCTAGGCTTAAGTTTAGTTCAGTAAGCGTAGTTGTAAATACAGTCCACTTAATGTAAGGTGCTACAATAAAGGAAACCGTGAAGGCACTTGTTCTTATTTCAAATCAACATCTACCCCAACTAGGCTTGCTGGATTCAACAAATATTATTCCAATAGAAAAAAATTATTGATCGTTAATTTACAGGAATTATAAATAAAATCCTCATTTCAGGTTTTATATCTCAAATCATTTATTGCTTTGACCGGTAAACTAATATTCTTATAGGCAAATTTTGCAAGTTTTTCAACAGGCCCAGCGCAATTGCATCAGTTATAAAGCAGGCAGGAAGAAGGGTCAGTCAACAAAAACAAATTGTTCAGGAAGCAAAATAATTCGGTTTTACTTCGAATTGCTTTTATTGCGGTAAAAATGCACAAAAAAGAAATAATAAAGATGATTTAACTAAAACAGTTGAACATAAGAAATCAAAAGAGAATACTTTAGCAACATTAAAGAGAAGCAAGAAGACACATTTCAAAAAAATCTTTATTAACATCCAACACGTTGATTTATCATGTTAAAAACCGTGTATATCCTAAAACTTTCCAGTTTTTGGCGATTTTCTAGAAGTTTTTCTATAGGACATAATATTTATTTTTGTTTATTAAAATATAAGTCTTCTCGCAAATTTTACTACCCCGCGCACCTCTGTACGATGAAAAAAATAGATAGAAAAAGAGGTGGTTTTTTAGAAATCGTGAGATCTCGGAAACGGTTCAACTTTCGGGGCCCAAAAAAGTGTCTTCTTTTTTATCATAAAACAAGCTATGTTTCCTACAAATTTCAAACCCGTACCACTTTTTTTCGTTAAAATAAGAACCACTTTTTCCGGTTTTTCTAGGAAAATTTGAGGTTATGTGAAGATACTGCAGATACAAAAGTCGTTGGGTGCGCTCTCTGTCGGTCCGTCTGTCCGTCTGCCCGTCTGTCCGAGGCCTTAACTAATCAGCCAGGTCGGCAATTCTGTGTTTGGTTATTCTTGGAGAAGTATTGGACAAGTTTTCAGAGTGCCCCAAATACCTACCCAAAAATGTCTAGCACCTCTCGGACTATACAGAAGGTCTTCAGCCTAATGTATTAAAACCGTCCCGTCAGATTTAGTACGGAAGATTTTAATTTGTACGCTCTTAAAAAGGTCAACCTATGGGCATTTGAAACCGTTTTGGTATTGCATGTATTTTACCCACTACAACTGGATTTGTTAGAAAACAGAATAAATCAGTTAAAGTTGGTTCGTTTACAATTCAATAAAGAGAACTTCCAACTTAGTGAGCCCATTATGATTATATCTTAGGTAAACTCTGTGGGAAAAATTGTGCCGAATATTTGTTGTTAGATTCAGGTTAGTTACAAAAAGAACCGTGGCCACAAAAATTAGTCTAATTAATCTAATGAAAAGCAAAACTAGTAAAATCTGTAAAAGGCAAGTCTTCACTATTTGATTTTTTCGTCAGTAGATCAAAAACGTTATGGAATCCTATGTTTGATTTTGCGAGCAAGCAAATCAGAAGATTTGAAGAATTTGAAATTTCATCAAATTAGAAAATCTTCAGTAAGTCCATTATAGTCAAATTTGTGTTATGAGCTAGCCGTTGGTGTGTTAATTATTTTGCGAACGAAGTCCGTTATAAAGTTAGAATTTTATTTCGAAAAGGGAGGTTCAACCCCTTTATATGCAAAGAAATCCTGATGCAGCATGGATCCCAATTATGTGTTCCCAACAATCTTCCGAATGTCCTGTGCGCAGTATTTCCATATTTGTTTTGTAAATTAATACCTTCCGTGTGATTAAATTATTTACTAAATTTAGTTATTAAATAATTGAGTAGGTACGTCAAATCTTTGCTTAATGTTAAAATTACTCGTAAGTGTATATTATAAGCGTCGCGCAACAAAAACTTTGTCGTCTCATTTTAAGTGAAGGCAAGATGTTGCGTAGCACCCAGAATTCAATTCAAACTTCATAATAGCATTAAAATATGTCTAAAGCTCTTTGCTTGTATATAGTTGGTGTTTACGCTTCATATAATTACTTGTTTTTGTTATGAAACTATTGTTAGTAGATTTGAATTGTTGCACTTAACACGAACGGTGTGCCGAACCCACTCAGGGAAAAGGTGATTACTCGGCACCTATTTTCGTAGTCTAAAAGCAATGATCCACGTGTTCGATAACGACTCCAATTTACAGTAAATGGAATGAAAAATTGAATATAAGTGTTTTATTCACTTTTTCTGATTGATTAATAAATGACACTGCCCTGCGTTCCAACTTAGCTTAAATCGATTTAGCTAATTTGAAAAATACCACTTTATGGTTTAGATTTATTACCTACATATTTCCATTAATTTACAAATAAAAATTATATGGCTCGTGCCGGCTTTGTTGCACCTATATAAGGAGATTGGACCTCCCTTCTATGAACTAAAATAACGATTTAGATATGACTTGAAATTCTTCGTAAATTTTGCAAAATGGCCTACGACGAGCTCCTGAGATAATTTACAGAAAATTGATTTCAAGCTTTGATTGTCTGAAAATTGCTTGCTTGCAAAATTAAACGCCAAATGCCCATAAAACTTTGAATATATTGAAAATTTTAAATAATAAGCTGGTTTGCTCTACAAAATTTGTCTTTTTGGTAATTCCCAATTAAAATTTCAAAATAACTGGAGTTCGTGGCCAGATGCAGATTGTTGGCAAGAGGCAATGGCTGATGAAAGTCACTTTCAGATAACCAAACGTGGCAATTGATAGATCGTCCATCGGGAGCTTCGGTAGTTCAGTGGAAATGGGTATATAAAAAGAAGTGTGATAATAAAAATCATGTAAGTTATCGTGCGCATCTTTTGGCCAGAAAGCGGGTATAGACTTCGACGAAACTTTTGCTCCGGTTATCAGGTATTCTGGTTTAATAATGATAATGACTTTGTCATTGAAGCTTAACTCGGAAATAACCCAATTAGGACGTTAAAACGGCGTTCCAAAATGGTTATTTGTAGGAAACATTAACAACCTGAAAGTTTCCTTCTACATAGGGCATAGGGCTCGTGTGCGGACCATTCGCGCCCGAACAATTCGCACTCGGATAATTCTGTAAATCTTTGGTTTATTAAAATTAAATATTTTTAAGAGGCTACTAGACCATTGCCGTTCCAGAATGTATGTACGAGTAGTAGTGCACATCTTGGTAAACATCTACTTCATGGCAAAATGTTTCAAATAATAGTTATTTGGTCTTTCATTTTCAACACATCGCGATTCTTAAGTATTCCATTTCTTAAATATAATCACGCTGGTTTTTTTTTTGAAGTTGTATGAAGAGTCTGATATAGTTAAATCCTGTATAATTAAAGAAGACATAATTTTTATCTACTGCGCTTTCGTTTTGAGAAAATAAGAATAGGTAACTGAACGTCTTTTGTGGTAATTAAATACCAAATAGTTATACCTAGTTATAGTATATCTACAATATTATGTGTAATATTCGCTACTTTTGAGACGCTTTTAATATAAGTATTAAAACAGAATCTACATATAATACCGTACACAAACAAAGTGATAAGTCTAAAGTTAAAAATATTTACATTATAAGATCAAGATGAAAATAGAAAAAGGAAGTAATTTTAACGCTCCCTTACATAAAGATTTCTTAATGAAGACACATAAAAAATTGTTCTTTATTTCTTTAGTTGAAAAGGTGACAAAGGAAATGAATAAATTTTTTTTTAAATTTTTTAATTGTAGTGGGGAAATGCACCTTATACACACTCTATAATGAGGAAGTTCGGAGTAGTGTGGGGCTCTCCCGTTACCCAGGCATACCCACTAAAACCGCCACCTAAGGCTTCGGCTTCAAAGGCCATTCGCCTGTTTTCTGACTAAGGGTTTATATATCACAGTTTATAAATATCACATGCAGAATTAAATTTATTTTAGACAAAACGAGTATGTATAAATGGCAATAGAACAATGCATTTCATAGATGGCACTAAATTTGGATAGGTAATTAAGATAATATTATAATTAAAGGTAAATTTGAACAGATCCGGATAACACAAATTGCACTTCATAAAGGAATAACAAGAGAAATATCGTAATGACATCCTTTCTATTATTTCTGGAAGATGAATAGGGTTTATTACAAGGTAAAAGTAATTAAGTCCGAAAAATCAGGTTTAAGTACGTATGACCACAACTAATTAGAACTTTAACGCCTGTATAGTATCTTCACTCTTGAACGTTTGACAGAGTGGTATTTTAAAATTTATCTGAGCACGGGTTTTGATTTTGTATATACTTCTTTTTTATTTTTAAAAAATGTTATTTCTGGTGGTAGTGTCTTGGTGGTGTTCAGAAAAGGTAAGTTTCCAGTTTTCTTAGAACCAGTTTTACGTTTCTTTGACCACATATGGCAATATGTTGATTATTGGTGACTGAGTAAAATTACACTAACTGCTTATTTTTTTGCGTTATCTTTGCTACAACTATGGTAGTGAATGAACTTAAAAGTTTCTTTTTGATTTTCTTACTGTTATTTATTTTATAGTTTGAAGAGATACATGGAAAAATTCTGGCATTTTTTTAAGAGATTGTTAATAATCAAAACAGTAAGGGTTTTGAAAATCTTGAAACGTTTTAGGAACAGGTCGATATTGTTGATTTTTTCTTTTGAATGTTTGTAATTATTAAGTACCTATATACTTCCTTTTTAATTTTTGTATGGCATACCTAGTACTAAAGCAAAACCCTTAGCATTGGTAATTGCGCAACAAGGAAGATAGGACATCATTGGAAAGGCTTTCCTTCTCTGAATTTGGTGAGACTATAATTTTTTAGATTTGATATTTTCGAAATATTTTAAAAGTAAGTTGAGGGCGCGCTGTTGTTTATGTCAATGAAAGGATGTCGGGCCGATCACTATGTAATAGAAGCTAATGCGATCGTGCGTCAAAATTATGCAGTTGCGAGTGGTATAAAAAAGAGAAAACTTGTACCTGCAACGTCGAATACGCTGGAAATGAAACAACTGAACCAAAAAAATTAGATATCCGAATTCAGAGATGGGCGACCTTACCAGCGATGCATCATTTAAGATTTTAAGGGTTGCACTGTCAGCGATGCGAGACAAAGACATTAGTGAGCAAGTTTTATTTTAGACACTGTTTCCTTCCATGATCAATTTGACGTGCCAAAGCGTTTTTTGAAAATTATTTTAATTTACAGAAATAGCTATGTATCGTTTCTAATGCACCACCGTATATTATTTAGCTTCGGAGAAATAACACCAAAATCTCCCCATAAAAATTGTTATAATAACAAATGGGTAGATTTTGGTGTTATTTCTCCGAAGCTTCTTAAGCACCCCACTGAGAGTCATGGATCTTCACAATTTCAGTATATTATTTAAATAATAGCCATATAATTTATAGCAAGATCAATTTTTTTCACGATATTTATCAACATTTTTTGCTTTTTTCGTTACTTTACAGTTCTTATCTCTTTAATTTTACGGAAACTCTCAAGAATCTATTTGTTTTACGTTCAAATATGATTATAATTTACTTGAGATTCTTTTAAGAAATACATACTTATTTCGTTATGTGTCCTTTAAATGGACGACATCAAAGGTTAGAGAACTAGGAAACTTAACTTGCAGCTATTAACAAATAATAATTGTTAAAATTTTATTTATACTTTTATATTCCTATTGCAATATTATTTGTACGTGCTAAAAGGTTTCCAAATGAAAAAAACCTTGATTGTGAATTGGTACAATAAAACTGGGTAAATAGGTTTAAGAAATGTCAGGTGACAGTTTTGCTGATAGACCGATACCAGCGTTTAGCAGCATCCGTCTACTTGTGAACATGAGTGCATGGACAATTTACATCACGGATGAGTGTCTTTATACCTTTTTTTGGTTTTCTTTAAAATAAATTTTCATTCATGGTACCTTTAGCAAGTGTTCTCATGCTTAATACGAAGATTACAATAAAATAAGTACTAAATTCCAGATTTTGAGTGATATGGATGCTATTAAAGTGACCTAATATCTCTACTGCTTTGATATGGTCCATTCCATTTAAAAAGGTACATAGGATTGTACGTATGAATTCTTGCCTCATAAAAATACTATTAACAAAATTATTCCTCTACAAATTGTATGGCTATTGTTTAACCAACATAAATATTTAAGTGCCACATTAAAATGCCCAAATCAAGGAAAATATCATCAAAAATGGACTTGTCCCTGAGGCTAAATGTTGAAATTGATTTATTACAAAAAGTTGATAATGGATATGAGATTTAGGCGGCGCAAACTATACTGGGCGCGTAACAATGGAGTTCGGTACAACGAAAAGGGGAAAGAGATACATAATCTATGAAGGATACATGTACCTATTTGCTAAGAACCTTAAACTCCAAAACTGCTCATTATGGCTGTGTCGAGCGAGAAGAGCAAAGAAGGATCCATCGGCTCTTAGTTTAACATGCAATGCCAGGATCTGGGTCAACGATGACAAGGTAAGATTAGCTAAACCGAGCACTGATTTTGGAAGTGCAGATGGTTTCCAGTTTCAAAGCCCTTAGTTGGGTATTTTATTAGTTAGGATATCGTCTTTTGACCTTTTGACTTTTTTGTACGTAAGTTTCATCGTTGCTTATACCGTCGTCTAATGTTAGTTTTTAGGTTCGGCCCTCCCTTGCAAAAAATTTAGTTCATCAACCTCTTCAAATTTCAATTTTACTCTGGAACCAACCACGGATATGGTCGTTGGGCTTTCCAGTTTTACTGCCCTTTTGGATTTTTAATTGTTTTCCATCTCTTGTAAGTTTTATAGCTATAGTCTCTCCTCAATGATCTCTACCATCTTGTAGATCACCTGAAGATGACCGTTGGTCGAAACATGTAGTGTATCACTTCGTTTTATTAAATTATATGGGAACGGTTTAGAGAACTTTTATTCAATATTAATAAATTATCCCATTTAGAGTTTGAACACAAAATGGACGTCACGATTCCAAATTATACCTTAATATTGAAAGTATCCAAATTTTAAATGTAGGTATACGTCTATTACATGCACAAAGTAATAAAACGTGATATTGGTGAGTAATATTGGAGATTTCAAGCTCTGAGTTAATTTAATACTTCACTATCTGCTTAGGAGCTTTTCGGTCCAGCCCGGCAGAATCGCTCTATTGCGAAGCTCACGAACTTCCTCTTTACCTTCGTCGTGATCAACTTATTCTAACCTATTTTGCGAGAGCATCTGCTAATCCAAAAAATCCCGTTTATAACTCTATTAACCCAGCTCAATCAAACAACATTCCCAAACACCCTTATCCAGTCACCAAAATGTTAAATGACCTTATAAGACCGTATGACTTGACGAAAACAACTCCACATCCTCAATCGGTCTACCCACCATGGACTAAACAACTGCCGAAGTTTAACACACTTTTACATAAATACCAAAACTCAGAAACATCGAGCTTTTTGCTGAAGCAATCTTTTTACGAGCTGATATAAGAGTATGGACACTCAGACGATATATTACACACTGATGCCTCCAAGGACGACAAAGGGGTTAGCTGCTCAGTCACCACAACAGACTCAATAATAGCAAGATACTTATTACCAAGCTTGTGCAGCGTTCATACTGGGGAACTGTATGGAATATTAATGGCCCTTGAAACAATTACGGGGGACAGTAAAATCGTCACTGTATGTACTGATTCTCTTTCTGCAATTCGCTCCATAGAAAACATATATACTAAAAATTTCTTAGCACAAAAAGTACACGACCGCTATCATCAGCTTGCTGCCAGAAACGTTTTAGTAAATATTGTCTGGTCACCCTCCCACGTTGGCATAAGTGGAAACGAAAGTGCTGATCGGGCTGCAAAAGAATCCCTAAACATGGACCTGACTACTGAGCAAATGCAGCTACATACTGACCTGCAGAGCTGCCTAAGAGAGTCAATCATCAGTAAGTGGCAAAATGCTTGGAGCTTTTCCAACACCAAGTTATCCGAAATTCAGCCTACAATAATGACCACTAATCTACCCTCAATGAATAGGAAGAATACAGTCATAATTCGAAGGTTGAGGATTGGTCACACAAGGAAAACCCATGGATACCTTTTTGAAAATCAAGACCCTCCATATTGTGAATGCAACGAGCCTTTGTCCGTGAACCACTTCCTCTCACAGTGTCCACTGCAATTGGAAATCCGAAGCAAATACCATATTGGAATGGACCTTAAAAAAGACCGCTCATTACCGAAAAGTATTAAAAACGTACTAAACTTTCTAAGAGATACAAACTTGTACAATTTTATATAATAGTCTAATAAGCGAAATATTATTAGAATACGTGCATTGTAAGTAAAGGTACTTGTAGACGTGCCAATGGCCACTAGTAGTCGAGGCACACAAATTAAAAAAAAAAAAAAAAAAAAAAAAAATACTTCACAGCCGACTTTCTATGTTAAAAGTCAACCATACACAAAATACCCTCTCAGGGGAGCGAAATTCTGGTGCGAATTATTCCGGTGCGAAATGTCCGGGTGGCGTATTGGCATTCTATACTATTATTCAGAGCAGCTCTGGTCTGATTCGCAGTATACTATGGCTTCACGTTATGCGCAATTTGATAATACATTATATACTGCGATTCAGAGCGCCGATATGGTTTAGTGCTCGGTGTCGTGTTTGTTTTATTACTAAAATCAGCTAACCACTGGTCGCCCCAAACACTGTTAATATCTTCACCCGTTTTTTTTAAATTTCGCTTTAAATCCATGTTCTACTAGTTCCAAATATACGATCATTGAAAACTTATTCTCGTGGCACATTTCAACCAATGCCTCTTTATAGATTATTTTAGTGCAGTTTGAGAACCTTGATTACACACAAACAACAAAAAATATACTTTTTTCTTGCAAAGGGAACAATAAAAACACACTTTTTGTAAGTGTATGATGTGTTTTATAGAAACCCATTATATACAGTGTTTCAGAACTCTAAACCATATCGGTGCTCTGAATCGCAGTATATAATGTATTATCAAATTGCGCATAATGTGAAGCCATAGTATACTGCGAATCAGGCCAGAGCTGCTCTGAATAATAGTATACAGAATGCCAATACGCGTCCGGGTGCGAAATATCTTTGGTACGAATTTTCCTTGGCGCGAAATGTCGGGGTGCGAATTATTCGGGTGCGAATTGTCTTACAACTCATAGGGCTGTTTAAGGTTTGAAATAAAGTTCCAGAATATGGAATCAATGAGTTGATCAAGTTTTAAAAAGATTGCGTTTTAAACAGCCTAAATTTGAACCATGTCTTTACACTAAAAAAGGAAGTAATAACTCTCTAACTATAATAGCCTTGTACGTAGACGATTTTTTGATTTGGATGAATTAACTTTAGAATTCAAGATAAAAGACTTAGGTGTGGAAAAGCAATTTGTTGGTATGCGTATAACCAAGGATGATAATCATATTTGTTTGGAAAGTTATATCAATCAGTTATTAAGACGGTTCAATATGACGGAATGTAAAAGTGCCAAAACTCCTATGGAGAATTTTGATTATGATGAAAGTATTCGTAAGCCAACAAGTGATAATCCTTTGTATCAAAATTTAATAGGAAGTTTAATGTACTTGGCTATTTTGACACGCCCACATATTTCTTATAGGGTCAGTTTTTGAGTCAATTTAATACATGCAACAATGACTATTATTGGAAATGCGCAAAAAGGGTACGTTACCTTAAGGGTAGTAAAACTTGTGTTTTGAAATTTACTAATGACAATTTGGATATTCATGGATATGTAATTGATGCCGACTGGGGTTCAGATAGAGCAAATCGAAAATCTTATACATGCTACGTTTTTAAGCTTTCTGGGGGTTCTATAGCTTGAAAAAATAATAAACAGAAATTTGTATCGCTCTAAACCACTGAGGCAGAGTAGGTACATAGCTCTTATCACAGATCAACCATCTTAACGAAGCTTCAAAGGAAGTAATGTACGTGCGAAATTTAAATTATGAATTAACAGGGAAACTGGATTGTATGAATGCAAGTGTACCAAGCACGTTAGCACAAATATATTATTATTACTACAAACAATTATTGTTACAAACTGTTAAATGTAACAGATTTTTAGAAGGTTTAGGCTTAGATACCGTTTAACTGTTGTCTGTGTTTTGATAAGTATGTTAGTTGAGTGGGGATGTTAAATTTCAATTTACCTTATGTACATCAAAAATAATGTATGCTTAACCTACTTATTGTATACAGGGTGAGTTTTTTTTCATTTTAAGCATTTGGGATCTCGGAAACAACACATATTATAGACTCGGTTAAATGAGGATAGAGTTGTTTTAAGAGCTTATTTTAGATATGCTTTTGTTTGTTGATTTAGTGATTTTTCGTTTAACTGTTGTAGAATCGTTATTATAATATTAGAAATACAACAAAATGGCACGAATAATAGTTTTAGACATTTTATTGATTAACCTGATGAACATACTAATTTCCTCCTATATTTTACAACTTTTGTGTTAAAATAATACAAACTTTAATTTTTTTAAATGGTAGTCATAGTTGGCTTTGGCATTTTTAAAAAGGACAAATTTTTCTCTTTATAACGATATAAGGCGTGCTAAACTTACTTTAATAACTGCGCTGCAGGAATTTTCGTATTATTGAGAGGTTATTGCCATGGAAAACAATATCTAGTGGGATAGGTAATAGTGTAACTGTGGCACATTTAACATATTTAAAGGGCATCTTCGAAAATTCACTATGAAAGTTAAATTAATAATCATATTCATTACACTATTAAAAGTAGATCGTATAATGCCATGGAAATATTGCTGTAAAATCTTGGATTTAATGTTTGGTGCGGAATTATTGGATCGCGAATTCTTGGACGTTTCATTTACGTCGAAAATTGGACGGGCTAACGTTATCTTCATTTTCTACTAAAATGAATTTCAAGATATATAGGATGGGTTAGATTTGGAAACACGTTATTAAGAGGACAAAAATGTTTCCCATGGCAAACTCTGTTTTTACTGCTCTCAATAATACACCCAGTTCTGTGTCATGTTTATTTGTCAAAGTAAGTACAACGAACCTATATCACTGTAAACAGAAAAAAATGCACTTTTTCAAAATGTTACAGCCAACTATGGTTACCATTTAAAAAAATGTAAATTTGCGTTATAACTCGAAAATTATAACAGAAAAATCGAAATTAATAAATGTACCTTATTAAGCGGAAAAAAAATCTACGGTTTTGTTCTTTACATATTTTTGTATTTCTAATACTAACGATTCCACAACATTTAATACAACAATCATTAAATCTGTTTCTCGCCCATATCTAGTAAACTGTGGATTTTTAACAAAAGCATATCTTGAATAAGCTCTTAAAACGACAACTCTTTCCTCATTTAACCGAATCTCTATGTCTGACGGTTTCCGAGATCCTAATGCTTAAAGTGAAAAAAAAACTCAGCCTGTATGTGTAGCGCCGTCTCCTAGGTAATTATTTAAAATAAATTGTATTTGTCAAACGAAAGTGTGTCTGTTTTAATCCGCTTCTTGAAAGATTATCTATAATTCTGCAACACCTAATACATAAAGTCACAATAAAATTAACAAAGGAATCAAAATATACAATAATATACAGGTGGTTCAATTTAAAAAATGAAACTTTGATATAAAGCACCATGTATAACAATTGCAATTTCGTTGAAAATATTTGTAGATTGTAGCGTTAAAGTCTTTCATTGTACCCCGTCAATGAATTTTAAATTTGTGCGTTAATAGACTAACTGGCAAGAAGTATAGAATAGACTATAGCCTCACCCTTAAAATTCATTGAAAATCGACTTCTTAGATCGACCGAAAAATGAATATTTCTAAAGACTATAGTACGCAGAGGTGGCAGAAGTGAGAAAAATTACGCTACTTTTAGGGCTCAAAAGTACAGCAGTGAAAATTCATTTCGAAAACAGTAGAATTAGTGTTTAGATTTCGAAAAGATTTAAGGAGAGATTTAGAAAAGTGCAGTACAACTTATTTTTTGCTTCCTCTATTAATTTCCGAATAAAATCCGGATAAAATTACATAGAGCATATTTATTGCATATCTTAACTTTTCAATTGATTACCAATCTAGTTTCCATCGAAATGCTTATGATTTTTGACGCACATTGTGTACATTACACGTTTCCCACGTGCCGAAAGGTGGACTGTGACAGATTTCCCACTTGATACGTATTTATCAGTAAATATACTTTAATCCCCAAAACGGGCGGCAAAAAATTAAATCCACCTCTGGCAATATATGCGATTTGGATGAGCACTTAGGTGTGAAAAAGACTGCTCCCAATGGATTTAGCATTATTTGTCCGAAACTCTAAAAACTAAGATTTACGTCCTGATGACCGGAGCTAAACTCGTAATTTCGCGACGTTTGAGAAAAAATATCGTTTTCCCTACAATTAACGCGTTGCTGGTAAGACAGCCGTACAAAAATTCCCCTTATTTTATAAACCGAAAATATCCATCGCGATTTTATAGGAACTTTTTATTCAACCGTCAATTAAGTGAGACTTAAACTCTACAATAAGTTCATTTCAAACTTACCACAAATACAGCAATCTCATAACGGTATCAGTGGGATGACTTAAGGCATTAAAACTTTATCCTTGCTTGGTGGGCCATTTAATCACTCATCCTTTTGTTTAGAATATCCTAATGAGTTATCCTGCCATCAGATCTCTCGCGGAGGGTTAACAAGTATTAATGAATATTTAAGAAAATTGAAATTGCTAATTCCAAGTGAACTCGATGATCACTTTGGATTTTAAATTAAGGGCATTGGGCATCATTTTATTACTATGCGGGATACAAAGAAATATTTTGCGGAAATTTTAGGGTAAGAATGATGAAACCTTTATTTGTTATTATTCGTGATAAACCAACAGTTTTTCTTGTGGAAAGTTTTTAGTAGTACATTTTGAAAACGGAATACATAAATGGAATTTAGTGTATTTTGAATTGAGGAATATTACGTAGGTGGTTAGGAAGGTAATGAAGAAATAATTAAACCATAAAGTTTTCCTTCAAAAATAATCACGTATAGCTTTGTAATCGTGTGCCTAAAGATAATAGTATTTCTACATAAATAAGTGAACTTTTTACAGAATAAATTAACCTAAACGGTATAGATTCGCATACACAGCGTGTATTGCACATCGAATCCATTTTATATGGAAAAGCTGCAGCAAATACATACAGCTCGTTTTCACTAAAGTGTTCTCAGTTTCATATGACACCTACCGTTCGCGAAACTTTATCATTTCAAAAGGGATGCTATCACTTTTTGACAATTTACTAATTTACGCAAATTTAAATGACCAAACGCCTAAATCAAATAGTTTTCGAAATTTTTATTGCACAAAGTATAAGACAAGGAATACATACATCTTCTAATTGTGCTTTTAGAATATAAGGAACTTCAGTAGGTTATGGACCTCAGTTTACTCAAAGAGTCTGAATAAAGAAATCGCTCGTGGGAGTCCAAAAGTACAAAATCCAGTCGCGACGTTTTGTTTGCTGTGGAATTTCGTCATTAAATACGAGTACAACCAAAAATGAACGATATTCATTCTGCATATAAGTATTCACAGCTTTAGCTTCCAAACATCAAGAAGATGGTGAAAATATGCGAAAATATATGTATCATCTGTGGAGAGATTTCACCTTTTGGTGAATTGCACTCTCCAAGACACAGGCAATCTTAGGCAGTGTTATACAACGTTGCATTATAAGAATTTTCACCGTTTTATTAAACTAGGAGATACATCGGATAAACTATTGTACACTGTGAAATAGAAGTAAGTAAGTAAGAATTTGCAGGCTTCTTCTGATAGTGAAAGTTCAAACTCATAACAACCAATCCAGAAGCGTTCGAAACGAAAAAAATCAGGCCTACGAATTCAATATTAAATATAAGAAGGAAAGCAGATCTATGGACCCAGTACTTTAGGTTCTTCACCTTAACACTGATAAGAAACTTCCTGAAATTACTATGGAAAAGCGAAATACAACAATCATTGTAGTTACGTCTACAGATGTATTGTAGCTGAAGAGGCATAATCAAATACCAAATGATGATGAAATTGGCATATGTGCGGATTATGTTTCTATAACTTCACTTCTCTACTTTAATTGAACTTGTATCTCGATTTGGACGACACTGGGTTCGTTGTAATTACAGATGTAAAATTGGCTCTTTAATTGTGGAAAAACTCCCTTTAACGAGTACTGGGAAAACCTTAAAGAAAGGCTTCACATAAGCGACGCCTGCTCGATCAACACAGCACTTCGACTAACTTCTTCGTAAAACGTGAAACACGTTTCCGCTTAACTTTAAACAAGAACTTTACAACTGACAAGACTGACTGTCTTGCAATAAATACGATAAAATACGGCTTTTAGCCATAACGTAAGCAAAGAGTTTGTTAATATTGATAGAAAGGTGTATATTGTGCCAGTTAATTTGACATAGATTATGTGAAAACAAAAAATACATTGGAAAATTGTACGTAAAAATCAAAGAGATGCTATTCCGGAAGCAGCGAAGAAGATAAAGATAACCCTAAGTTTGACTTCCATATCACCTCACGTAGAATTACTAAGCTGCTCTTGTTCAAAATCGTGACAACCACCATTATGTAATGCTAATAATAAGTGTATAATCTGCCAACTTGTGAAAACGTCAGTGAAGAAGAGGAAGAAGTAGCAGGTTTTAGTGTACATGAAACTTTTGAAAGTAACGAAGGGGTCGATTTAGTTTTCATTAAATGATGAGTTAAAAAAATGTCTGTTAGTTTACTTCATGCATGCATTAGTTACTAATCGTTGATTTTATCGGAAAAGTAGATATGCAATATTGTAGCACACACAAAAACTTTCATTTAAGAAAATGATGAAGTCGGACCAATAGTTCTAGAGGATTTTATAAAACTCAACATCCGCCATCTTGGATTGACCGCCATTTCTATTACCTACCACTTTGTGATGGCAATCATGATTTTTTTGAAATTTGAAATTTTTTTTAAATTTTTTTTATTGCCTTTATTTTATAGTGGGCGGCAATTTGCTATTCTTCCCACTCAACCCACTATACAATCACAAACAGCCATGCCTTACCTGGGATTCGAACCCAGGACCCTTGTAGCCAAAGTTAGAGTTTGAAAACTTACCACCTCCCATGTCTTAGTAAATATTCGAAATATTTTAAAAAAATCAAAATCCGTTTCGGTAATTCGCATGGGGAATCACAATGTAATAGTTGGCGACGCACCCCCTCCAACCCCCTGCGCCCCAGCTACCCCAACTTTTAAATCTTAAATAGTGACCCCCCATGTGTGATATGTCGTTGGAATGCTCTGAATTGTATCATATTAGTTTATTTTTTGCTTTGCACGATAATTACTAATCTAAATGTAATGATAGTAATGCTATGTATGGTTGGAAAGCATTTTTCAGAGCTTTCCAACGACGTATCACACATGGGGGGTGACTATTTAAGATTTCAAAGTTGGGGTGGCTGGGGCGCAGGAGGTTGGAGGGGGTGCTTCGCCAACTATGTCATTGTGATTCCCCATGCGAATTACCGAAACGGATTTTGATTTTTTAAAATATCTCGTTCATTTACTAAGGCATGGGGGGTGGGGTGAATTTAATTACGCTTTTTTACTAACGTTTTATCTCTTCCTTTAGTAACGCAAAATATGTAAATAATTAATAAAAACATAACATTGAAGGAGTTCCGGAAATTTTCAATTTTTTTCAGAATGGATAAATTTCTTGTACATTTTTGCCGAGGTTCCTTTCAAATCGGCGCCCGTTTTCGTTGTGTACCTTTGAGGCATTGTAGTTACGCCACTGATTTAAACATATACGCAACTATCCGGTAGTTTATTTATTGTTTCGTGACACAAAACTAAATATTACAAAGGTTCCGATTATGAGGGATGCTGCGTTAAGTTAGCCCCTTTTGTAAAAATTTTGAATTTCTCCAAAACGAAAGGCGCACACAACACAAACACAAAACTATGGTGTTTGTGTCATATCGATAGGAGCATGATGGTGGATCCCCACAAGTACACAATTCAATTATAAAATTTGATCGAGATTCATCGTTATAATCAAAAATTAAAAACTTATGGCTCGCCGTTAATTTTACCGCACAAATTAGACCAAATTTTCAGGTATAATAGATTCAGATAGACTGCACCAAACTTAAATATATTCCGCCTATTAACAAATTTAAAAATTCAAAACTTGATAATTTATTTATAATTGTTTATTTAGAGACATTCTGACTATAATTTTATTTGTAAGCGATAAAAAAAGATTCCCAAACATTTTTTCTTTACAAGAAATCATAGTATATAATCGTTAGTAATTTAATAAATAATAAATAAATAAAATACTAATAGACATATTATGGTTAATGGTTAGACATACCCAAAAATCTGTCTGTGTTTTTTAAATTCATTCATAAGAAAATGATTATTAAAATAAACGATTTACAGTTGGAAGAAAATGTAGAAATAAAATCTGATTTTTATTAATTTTTAAAAACGAAAAAAATTAAATTCATGATATTGGCATATTTCGTGATTCGTGACAAAATTGTGCACTGCATACTGTATATAATGCGTTAATACTAAAGCTTTACTCACTTAGTGCAAACATCATACTTCCTCGCATGTTAACGGAATTTCATTGGCAATTTTCATATTATTTACCACAATAAGTATCGTCTAAGAGTCAGTTTAAATTAATAGAAGAAAATTTCCATTTGATTTTGACTACTTGTTTCTACTTTATGTGCTCATCAGATCTGAAAAGCAAATTTGGGAATTTGCTATTTGTGCGCGTTCATAATAGAAATTTACATTACAATATTGAATCGAAATATCGTGCCTAATTGAAGCTTATTTCCACTATGTAGCGAAACTGTGTAATTATTTAAACAAACACTTAAAGCAGTTCACATAAAACTTACGTTTAGCGTCTACTGCATCGGTTTTAATGACAAGGATGAGTGCGGCCATCGCAAAGAACGCAACGAATGAGCCATTTGTACAGTACATGGTTAAAAAAAATGTATTTATATGCCACACAAAAAAGTAACGACGCGAAAATTATGTGGCAGGTGCTTATAGAGAAAAGTCTGGTTTCAAATGGACAGAAATATTTTGCTGTGCGCCTTTTCATTTAAAGTTGCGCCTTGCGCGCGATATTCAAGTTAGGTAGGTGCCTTCCCCCACTTTGTCTTTCTATCAAGCTTTTTCAATACCAATGGGAAAATTGATGTTTACGTCAATAGGTCATTAGATAGCGCTTAAATGGTGAAACTATCCACCACGATTTTACACGTTGGACTTGCATTTTGGCATTCGGTAATTTTAATGCTTGTAGTATAAAACGCACCCCAAATAAAAATTCGGAATTTTAGCAAATACTACATTTTTACCGTGCGCAGTAACTTTACTTCTTAGTATCCGTTTCTTGAAACAATTGCAAAGATTGAAGCGGACACGTAAATAGTCAAAACTCTTTCCGATATCGGTAGAAATCATAAACAGACGGAATTCACTATGTCAACCGCAGTCCTCTGTAAAACATACCCAAACGCAATCAGTGTCGTATGCATATATTTAACATTACATAATCTGGTCGAATTTAGACGTATTACTATTTTAAATGCGGTTCAGATTTCGTAAAAATGGCACCAGAAAGTTCGCTATCGCCCCAAGTAAATTCCCTCACGAGAACTAGACCGAGCAACACTATTATGTCCTTAAAAAACCTCCTACCAGACAAAATTCGTTCGAACTCTCTAAAAACCCATCATTAGTGTTGAGCTTTAATTAAAATCATGAGATACTTTTCGAATCCGTTAAAATAATACGTTATTAAGACCTACCTACCTATTGCTAACTACCTAGCAAACACACTCTACGTTTAAAATAGTATATTAAGATACAAGTGCATAATCAAGTCTTTAAAGCACGCGCAACGAGTTTAATGGCACGACGCGAAGCGGAGTGCCTTTAACGTTGCAAGTGCTTTAAAGACCAATTATACACGTGTATCTTATAGTATTTTTTATTATACCTGCAGTATAATTTAAAAATAAGAAATACAATGAAATCATATTGACGTTATACTCGAATACATGTCTAATTAAGTGGGCTGGGTGTTCGTAATTTCACGATTGTCATGGAAATGTCACTTGACGTTTGCTTATAAAAATCATCGTCTTTGTGAATTAAACGATTTCGGTTGAAAAAGATAATACACCGTCCATTAAATCGATTGTTGTAAAATCTAAACAAACGTTGGTAGGTGTAAAATCCAACTCCAGTAAAGCCTATTATAAAGAATATGAAAAGTTGTTTTCATGGATGAATAGGAAGTTACTTACGAATAAAGTCTTAAATGCATCGATAATGCTGGCATATATGAAGGAAATGTCAAAGGTATTTAAATCTTCTATCTTTTGGTGCATACATTCAGAAGTTCAAACAATGCTACGATTAAAAAGTGAAACAGATTTGGAAGCATACCCTAAATTACGCGCGTTTGTGAAAGCTTCAACCAAAGGATAGATACAAGCCAAAGAAATGTTCTGCATTTACAGAAAGCGACCTAAGGGGATTTTTTATTTCAGCCCCAGATGACAGTTTCAAAAGTCATACTTGAAGTATCGTTACTTAGCAACTTTAAAGCACGTGTGTTTTAAAGGCCTTTTTTCGCATGCATTTGAGTGTTTAAAACGAAGATTGTGATTCAGGTATAATAAAATCGGTTTTAAAGCGCTTTGAAAGAATAAATTCGGTAGTGGTAGTATGGTATACGTTTTTGTGTAGACCGATTCTACACCTACGATTTTTATTCATACAGGTATATAAACCATAGAGTTCATTTTCTACGTTGATAATACATATATAAATAACATTTTTTTAGCATTCGTTTTATAATAGTATATTAAGAAACAAGTGTATAAACAAGTCTTTAAAGCACGCGCAACGAGTTTAAGGGCAGGACGCGTAGCGGAGTGCCTTTAAACATCGTTCATGATGTCATATATGAAGGAAATGTCAAAGGTAGGTATTTAAATCTTGTACCCTTCGGTGCATTCATTCAAAACTTCAATCAATATTGCAATGAGAAAGTGGAACAGATTTCGCAACATACCTACTCTAAACCACGTGCGTTTGTGGAAGCTTCCCACAAAGGATACGAGCCAAAGACACCTCTTTCATTTGCAAAAAGCGATCCGAGAGGATATTTTATTTCAATCCCAAATTGCAAATATATAGTTTCATATGTCATATTTGAGGTAACGTTACTTAGCAACCTTTAAAGCTCGGCGTGTTTTAAACAGCGATTCTGATGCAGGTATAATAAAAATGTATATAACACCACTTTAATATACGCATATAAATCGTAAATCAACGGGAAATAATAAACGCATAATATTCCTACAAGAATGTAGCAATATCTGCCGGACATTTATGCGTATTATATACGTAGGGTTTTAGTCTACAATAAACGCTTATTATACAAAACTGTATTGCTCGGGTAAGCGGAAAATCGCACTATATTCTTGTGGAAAGATGGCATTTTCTAGAAGTCGGACCTAACAGAAGTTAATATTTTATTATAGTGAGCGGTATTTGTAATAAGGAGTCACAAAGAAACAAAGTGGTAACTTAGAAACACAGTTTTATAAATAAATAACTTTTCACCATCGCTTTGAGTGGTCTGTTTTCAATTGCTTAAATTAATTCAAACATATCCTTGATTAATAGTACAAATGATAAAAACATTTATACAGAGTGACTAATAAAGATGGAACCAAAGCGCTGGTTTTAAAACGTTTGGAGATATCGATTTGAAAGTTTTAGGACTTAAATAAGATGTGTTTGTGCATATTCTAGCACGGAATAAAAATTTTTGTCCCGTATGGTTTTTTGACACGTTGGAAAGCTTACTTTACCTTCATTACGAATCTGCAATAGGAACTGTTTATTACAGCGAAATTGTGAATAATCCAACAAGAATTGTTATCTTTTTTCAGTTCCACTACATTTTTATCAATTTTAGTTTATTACAAATTGAATTACATCCTCTTTCTAGAATTTTTAATCGATAAACAATCTACAAAACAGTATTTGCATAATTAGGTTTCAACTCAACCGTACTCTTTTAAGGTTTAATATTAGTATTTAAGAATTTTTGCGTAACCCTATTTTTCCTATTGCATATTCGTAATAAAGGTAAAATAAGCTTCCCAACGATGTGCTGCAAGATCTATGTTGCCATTAAAAAAATGGCAGCCGAGTCAAAAAACCATACGGTACAAAAGTTTTCTTTTCATGCTAGAATATGCCCAAACATATCTTTAAACTTTCAAACCGATATCTCCGACCGTTTTCGTACAAGCGCTTTGGTTCCATCTTTATTAACCACTCTGTATATGGTGAGTCAATCTTCTGTAGGCGACCAATAGTCAAGTGGTTGATATTAGCGAAAAATGTTTACACAAATTTTTTGGTACGAAAAGCCCTATAAGTTAAATAGTACAAGCATGTAATTTTTATGTCGTGTCCAACGGCACGGAAATTTCGTCTGGTTTCCTTAAAGAGCCCTCTGAGCTGAATGCCTTACATGGAAACCCAATAATCAAGCGGTTGGCCCAGAAATCTTGGAGAGAAATTGGAACAGGCAGTCCCAAAAATCCCAATATATACATGCAGAACGATCTGGCGATTGGGACGCGCACCTTAACTGTGTGAAAAAAAATGATTCCCTGCTTCCATGCGTCTGGAAACTTCCCACAAAGATCTGGCATTCCCTCTTTCCTCTTTCAGCTCGTCGATAAAAATTCACAATGAAATTCCCTTAGCACTATTTAATGAAAGTGGAGCGCGGGGGACAACGATATCTGCCCTGTATACTCTGTAACGTGATACAAATTCAGCTGAAGTGATACGTTTTGGGCCCGTATGATTTTAATTAAACGTTGTGGAGATATTTTAAGCAATGATTTTCATTTGCAAATGGACCCTAAGGTTTGATTGTAAAACCAACGCGTCTCTCCTTGTAAAACTACGGTAGTAATGCATTCTATCTTATAAGCTTACTGAACTGCTGCTTCCTTTTACTCTTACAAACTATCATTTACAGAATTTACAATGATGGTGTTATATGCTGCACCGTATTTGCTGTAACTTTTGTGTGGACGTCAAACACAATGTTACGATATATTACTGCCTTTTAACACTTGGATTGTATTATGGCTATAAAACTGTGTAAATTAAATATTGCTCAGTCCGTCACTTGGTTTCAAATAGGTCCACTCTATTTAAAAAGCGAGCTTTACCCGATGGAACAGTGACAACAATCGTTTTCTCATTACGTTACCTACAAAACTTTCAATGGAAATGCAATATGTAATTGAAAAATCAGACTACCTACTTGTGTTAAAAAGTTTATTTCTGTCACGTTCAGATAAAAGTAGGAAATTTTCCATAGGAGCGGAAAACAGAAATCCATTTTCGATTCCTTCAAGTATCCATTTTTTTATTTAATATATCTTACACTTTCTTTATTCTATAGATAACGTTAACGGCATCGTCGACAATAATGAAGCTTTGTTACTGTCAGTAGTACTAGCACAACTTTTACCCTTATAATACTTCGAATAATATTTACACGAATTTGTATCAAACATTTATTTGTCTTTTAGTGTCACAGTCCAAAACACAGTTCCCCAACGAAGTAATTTGCGATAATTGTGCAATTTAAACAAATTACAAATCAGTGTAGCGCATAAATCCTATACTCGTATTAATAACGCAACAATCAATTCATTTATTCCAAGAAAGGTGGCTGTGGAAAGCCTAGCAAAATGGACAAAAAATAGTATATCATAATAATTATTGCCCAACTGCTTTGTAAGTAATTTCAATCTAGGTATTAGTAAAAATTAAAAGCCATATCTACCAATTTTGTTATGAAAACGACAAAACTCATTTGATTAGAAAACAACTAAGTGTCCTTTGCGGTCTACTATCTTGCGGTCAAATGTCCGTGTCCTAATGTCTTGTGTCCCAATGCCATAGCGCCAAGTATGGTAGTTACATTCTAATAGTGTACTAAAGTTTACTACAGAGTTCAAAACACTGAAATATAATTAAAACAAAATTTGCGGCCCTTTAGGATGAACGAAACGGTGTTAAAAAGTAACTACGAGAAGTGTAAACTGCGTCACTCTATTTTTTTTAGTTTCCAAAATATCCCCCAAACACATCACAAAGAAGCAATTTGGAACACCCTGTACACATGACGACGTTTACTATATCAATACGATTGATTTCTCTAGAGGTTTCTTTTTCTGTGGATAACATTGTGAGACTATTTAATTTGCTTTTGCTCATCGTAGAGCGCAAATAAGTTTTTATTAACTTAAGGTTCGAAAAGCGCCCCCAAAACTGACGTCGCTCGGGGCTTTTGTACAAACGATCTTCCACGAGCCTTCATTCGCTCTCAGCCAACCAGCATGCGCCAAAAACAACAAGACACAATAACAATTCTCGCAAAAAAATTGATCAAAGTTGATGTATGGAATGTTCATTGTTCAATTTTTTTGTTCCTTAAAAATTATTTTAAAATTGACTAGAGAAGTGTTCGTTACAAATTCCCTATAATCGGTCAAAAGTTACTAAAAAATTGAGAGAAAAATAGGACAGGTTTTAAACACTAAAAAAATAGGACAACTTTCAGTTCCTAAAGTAATTACAAAAAAATTGATTAAAGTTGATGTATGGAATGTTCATTGTTCAATTTTTTTGTTCCTAAAAAATTATTTAAAAATTGAGTGAAGAAATGATCGTTACAAATTCCCTATAATCTATCAAAAGTTAAATTGAGAGAAAACTAGGACATGTTCTAAACTATACAAAAATAGGACAACTTTCAGTTCCTAAAGTAATACAAAAAATTGATAAAGTTAATGTATAAAATGTTCATTGTTCAATTTTTTTGTTCCTAAAAAATTATTTAAAAATTGATTATAGAACTGATCGTTACAAATTCCCTATAATCTGTCAAAAGTTACTAAAAAATTGAGAGAAAAATAGGACAGGTCCTAAACACCACAAAAATAGGACAACTTTCAGTTCCTAAAGTAATAACAAAAAAATTGATCAAAGTTGATGTATTGAATGTTCATTGTTCAATTTTTTTGTTCCTAAAAAATTATTTAAAAATTGACTAAAGAAGTGATCGTTACAAATTCCCTATAATCTATCAAAAGTTAAATTGAGAGAAAAATAAGACAGGTTCTAAACACTACAAAAATAGGACAACTTTCAGTTCCTAAAGTAATAACAAAAAAATTGATCAAAGTTGATGTATTGAATGTTCATTGTTCAATTTTTTTGTTCCTAAAAAATTATTTAAAAATTGACTAAAGAAGTGATCGTTACAAATTCCCTATAATCTATCAAAAGTTAAATTGAGAGAAAAATAAGACAGGTTCTAAACACTACAAAAATAGGACAACTTTCAGTTCCTAAAGTAATAACAAAAAAATTGATCAAAGTTGATGTATTGAATGTTCATTGTTCAATTTTTTTGTTCCTAAAAAATTATTTAAAAATTGACTAAAGAAGTGATCGTTACAAATTCCCTATAATCTATCAAAAGTTAAATTGAGAGAAAAATAAGACAGGTTCTAAACACTACAAAAATAGGACAACTTTCAGTTCCTAAAGTAATTACAAAAAAAAAGATCAAAGTTGATGTATGAAATGTTCATTGTTCAATTTTTTTGTTCCTATAAAATTATTTAAAAATTGACTAAAGAACTTATGAAATCAATTGATATCATTTGGACATTCTCCACTAAGTACCTCAGCAGGTAGATATGAAATATCATCTTACTATTTACAGCCTACACACAAAATGTTACTGGATTTCATTATAACAAAAAATTGATATGCTTTAGACTTTAGAGCACTAAATCCACCGATCAATATTTTACAACAACAAATGTAGATATCTCCACAGAACTTAAATTGTGTTGTGCTTTAATGAAAATTCTGGGTCTTTATTCGCTTAATGCCAGATATCTACCCTAATTCGATTCTGCACATGTTGACGGCTCTAGTCCGTAACCCGCATTACTACCACCCATACCTACACAATATTAAAGGCAGTTACATCACAGACAAATTTATTCATACTTTTAAAACAAAGCTTCAGTTCATATTTAAATATATTTTGTACACAAACAAAAACCAATAAGTGGTTTCCAATGAAAGGAGGTTGAGATTAAAATGGGAACAAAGCTTGTTTCCTACGTTCATTCCGACTTTCGCGGACGAAAATAGGATCTTTCAGTCCCATTCGAGTTAACCAATTCCTGTTTGCAATTACTATTGCTACAAGATTCTATTTTCTTAAGAATAAACTTTTCGGGCTTATCAACCAAAGGGATCCGGGTACTGAACAGTAACACGAGACGAAAGCTTTAAAGGGAATATCTCAAAATAAAATCGTTACCAAAAATTCATGTCACTATTTTGCGGAATGGTGAATCGGCACAGAAAAGTATTGAATAATCTCGTAAATCTTTACTGAATTTTTAAAGGATTTCAGCAAATTGTTTGTGATTATACCCTTAAAGTTTCTTTGCCCGAATGCCCGCCGTGTACAGTAAAAAGACTAATTTTGTTTATTAATATTTAATTTTACGGATTGCAACCCAAAATGTAAGGAATGAAGATATTCGCGTAGGAGTTTTATACTAAAAGATCTCCCCTTAACATTTTAACTTTCCGGGCGTTTTTACAAAAATTTACTTTTAACTAAGCAAAAATTATGTGCCTCATCGTATAATTTAATTGCGCAAACTGAAATGTTTTGAGCAGTATGTATGATATCTACAACACAAATAAAATATTGTTATACGTCAGGTATATACTGGCTCTAGGAGATGAAAGAGTCGCCTAATAATGTAAAATAAGTACTAAATTAATTCCGCCTAATGGATAGCATTAGTAAATCCAGGTACATATTTATGTAATCTACCTAGATAATTAATTAATGTAAAACAAAACATTTTTTCACATATGTACCTTCAACCTCTTCCATCGTTTCCTCATATGAAACTGTGTAGCAAGTACATATCACAAATTGGCTATATAAAGGCAAATGGGCCATAATAAACGCATGTACATTGCACTATTGCTAATTGAGAGTGGAAAAGTATCCTGGCAAACGATAATTGTCTTGCCTACCTTTCGTATGAGATAATGAATTCAAATGTTAAAATTCCTAATGAAGTGAACAACATTACTCATTAAACACCTTTCCACACTTTCTGTAATAAGCGTAATGATAATGTAACTATATCAAATAACAGTAAAGGTAATTATTTTTTACTTAATTGATTCAAATTAACAACTCTTTCAATACAAACAGTACATATAGTAACACTTTGACAAAGTTGTTCTGAAATGTATATGGGTTTTTTTTTATGTTACCCACCTGCCCATAATAAAAATCGGTGAGGGGACAAACAAAATTTAATTTTTCAACCTAAAGCTTGTGCACTTATTCCTTCACTGTATATACAGGGTGACAATTTGAAACCCCCATGTCTTAGTAAATAAACGAGATATTTAAAAAAATCAGAATCCGTTTCGGTAATTCGGAGGGGGAATCACAATGACATAGTTGGCGACGCACCCCTCCAACCCCCTGCGCCCCAGCCACCCCAGCTTTTAAATCTTAAATAGTGACCCCCCCCCCCATGTGTGATACGTCGTTGGAACGCTCTGAAAAAATACTTTCCAACCATACCAAATAGCATTACATTTAGGTTAGTAATATCGTGCAAATCAAAAAATAAACTAATATGGTACATGTTATGTCATTAATCAAGAAAGTCCAGCAGACACACCAAAAAATAAGCGAGTCAGATATTAAAGACTATCAATACCACCAGGATAACTACATGGAGAAATACCAGGTGTATAACCAGGCTGTCGAGCTCCTTAACCGCTGGAAAAGTGATCTAGGCGTGGAGGATTAAGAAACAAGAGGTGCGTATCCAGCAATTTGACACGTTTAATTGTCTGAAATCAACCGGAAAAAACTATTTTCTTATAGATTTTGGCCTGTAGAATCCATAACTTCAAACAGTTTGATTATTGGTCCACTATATCAAAAGTTACAGCCCCTTGAATTTTTTTTTAAATTGGTTTTTTATACACTGTCTTTTTTGAGCCCCGAAAAAAAAATTGTCTCAGATCGACCCGGAAAAAAATTTGTCTTATAGAACGTGGCCTGTAGAATCCATAATTTCAAACAGTTCCAAGATTTGGCTGCTAGTTCAAAAGTTACAGCCCTTTGAATTTTTTTTCGAAATAGGTTTCCAGTCTATAACTTTTGATTGAGAAGTCTGATCGAAAAAGTACCAATTGATTTGGATTCTACGCATCCAAATTAATAAGAAAAAGTGTTTTCCTGAGAAATTTAGGTGTAATCGATTTTTGGTAAAAAAAGGAAGGTTATACACTGCCTTTTTTTGAGCCCCGAGAAAAAAATTGCCTCAGATCGACCGGGAAAAAAATTTTCTTATAGAATGTGGCCTGTAGAATCCATAATTTCAAACAGTTCCAAGATTGGGCTGCTAGTTCAAAAGTTACAGCCCTTTGAATTTTTTTTCGAAATTGATTTTTTGCCCATAACTTTTGATTCAAGGGCCCAATCGACAAGATACGAATCGTTTTGGAATCTACGAGGCTAAATTAATTGGAAAAAGTGTTTTCCCGAACATTTTTGGGGTAGTCGATTTTCGGTGAAATGCAAAGACTATACTTGCCTATATTTTGGGCCGGAAAAATGAGTTGTCAGAAATCGATCGGGAAAAAAAGTCCTGTTGGCAACTGCTATGGTTCAATACAAGACATCATGGAGTAGAGACACGTGATGAGGGTATTGGTGGACGCAAGATCCCAAGCCTCGTTCATTATCGAGCAGGCAGTCCAAGAATTGAGGGTCCCCAGATAGCGAGCCAGGGCCCACGTGCAACCCAGGCAAGCGAGAAAGTATTTGCTGACAACGGAACTAATCGTCCTGCTAAAAATAACGGGAATGCTAATCTCTCCAGAAAGAAGGCTACCATAACATCAGATCAGAATATTGCGTCCTCGTCTTCTTAGGTGACGGGGAATATTTTATCACCCCATTCCATGTACTCTTGTTTCTTAGAAACGTCCCAGCGTTGTATTCAGAATTACAATTTAAGTTTTAAACACTCGCTTCTTATATCCCCCTAAATAAATGCACATTTGTTTAGCGTTCCCTTATGTACATTCACGGGCCACTGCCTTCTTTTGCTAGGCAGATAACGCAAAAAGCTTTTGATTAGTTAACGTAAATTAAATTATTGATTCCTATTGAGTATTAATTACAGTTTTAGTATCCGATTTACTTAGTGTCAGACGTTAGACATTGCTATACCGCAAAAGTTTTGTGCCCTGCCCTTCACTATCCCTCTTGTTTGTTTGTTGTTATCTGTTACAGATAAGGCAAAACGCGCCCTTCTAAGCTCATAAGGTTGCCAGTTCAAAGGTAAATTTTTAATTTTCATAGATTCCTTGATATGTTTCGATACGATCGAATATCAATTATATCTTCGTTGATTTTAATATTTCTCTGATTATGTATTGATGATCTCCTCTTGTTAAAAATTTAAACATTAACATTTCAGATCTAGATATTACAGTGTTCTGTTTGTAATATTTTGAGATCATTTGTTAAATTACCCTCGATTGTTTATATTATACCCTGCCCATTATACTATTTCTTTAAAACCGGAATCTTTTAATTACCCTAATCAACGAAACGAAAAATTAAGTAATCTCACAAAATATTACCTAAACCAAATGGGTAGAGGTTTTTAAGTTTAAAACGTAGATAGATGTCACTTTGTATGCCGCATAGGAATAATGTACTACCTACAACCATAAAACTAATTATACGTGCAAACTCAATAAAGTATTGCTCAAGTAGTAGACGGCTTCACTTGCCGTTTCGAATGAGTTAAATTGTGTTAGGGTAGAAGTTCACCCGGGGCCACGTTCAGCGAAACTAATTTTTATTCACACACATCGCATACAGTTATTTGTACGCATTCATACACAAGTCTAATATAATTATAGCAAAAAAAGGAAAAGACGTTTTGGCAGAAAAATTCGCGTCACCTACTTTATGTTTCCCCTAACTTAATAAACGACTTTTGAAAAGGTGGTGATAAAGTTAAAGTAAACAATCATCTGTATTCGAAGTCAAAACCACAACCTACGTGGTGTGAAGTTTAACGTTTAAAAATGAATTTTGCGGACTGATCCCTGTTCTCCCTCATTTTCTTTGTGTATATTTTTGCAATAAATGTACCTACTGTGGGTATGTGAGATTCGATTATTTCGTACAAAAAGTTGAGTCTAGAAAGCTTTGCATCGTGTAAATATCGATGAGAATTTGACAGATGCACGTTCGAAATTAGAGGATTACCTCATTAAACTTTGCAGTTCAAACATTTACATTGTACTTCTGCTAAGTTATAGGCATGTTTGATAATAATCATGTTTGAATAGTAACTTAACTCCATTTAGGGATATTCCAAAGTATACCTATGTAGTGTAACTATGCATATTTTGCATAATTCACTTCTATCTATTGTATTTTTTGCAATCAACTTTTATTTCAATTTATACTCTCCTTTAAGTTAAAAGGTAAAGCAAAAAATTAATTAACTTCCACACCTAAAACTTTTAAGGAACTTATTAGGGTTTATTAGCAAAGAGTGCTGTTCACTAACTTTCAGCAGTTCAGCTAAATCCCTATTCACCCTTTTGTTCACGTCGTCAATGTCTTTTCATCAAAAGTGTGGGTAAGTGAAGTATCATCGGCAAACATATGACATTGACAGAATGTAAATGAAAAGTATAAATTATGAACAATAATGGTCCCAAGATTGACCCCTGCGGAACTCCTGAAGAAAGTAGCAAAGTTGTTGAGAAGGACATATTTAAACTGACAATTTGAGACCTATTGGAGATGTAATTAAACATTAAGTTAACAGCAGACTCACTGAATCCAATGTATTGTAACATGCAAGTAGGGTGTCATAATTTATAGTGTCGAAAGCTTTGCTGTAATCTAACAAGACTAATAGAAACAGTTTATTGTTGTCTACGGCACTGAAAATTTGATAAAACATTATTCCGTCTTCTTGTATCAGTCTTCTTCCATTCCCTTACTCTAATAATACCCAATCTGTTTCGTTCCATTTCCCTTTTTAAGTTTTCGGCTTCATTGTCCCTATTCTCAGTCTACTTTTTGCATTTTTTGTAGAGCAACTGTCTCCTCCGGACATCCAAATGGGGAACTATTTTAACTCCGGAATATTTAGCAATCGAGGAATCTATACTCAATAAATATGTACTTGTCAATCACCTTCTTCCAGGGAAATCCTAGTTGGGTCTCTAATGGGTTAGTCTCCAAAATTGCTATGGTTACAACCCTCGAAATAAGATAAGTCGAGCACTTACATATTACTAGAAAGCATTTCCTTAGTCCTTGTCCTTATTTCCTTCCAAGCCGACGCGACGCGACGATTCTATCCTTGTCCTATATCTTTTTCGTCTGCTATGGTGGCTGTTGAAACCACGCGCAGTGTAGGACCAAATGTTGCGTTCAAAGACGAAATAAAAAAGCTTTGAGAAAGTAAAGAAACTGTTCATTTGTCGGATATATTCTCGTATTCTTTGATTACCGTGACTACCCCCAACGCCTACTACCGAAGTGTCGTTTGTTCTGTCCTAGGGGAGAATTGTAATTTTTAGTAGGTCAACCTTAGAGGAAATCTAGTGACTTTAAAATGAATTGTAAACGGGAATTACCTTAGACCAGTTTCCAGCATCCTGCCGGCCACTCCGAATTAGATTTTCCTGCAGTTTTCCTAATTCGTAAGGTAAATACCGGAGTAGTATAGAACAACTGAAGACCTTCTCCAGAGGCACCTCTAAAAAGCAGTATGCGGGTCACTCTGTAATTGGGCGCAAGTCGGTTGAGGGCCCAGAACAAGACAGGGATAATAAATAAATGGCACCTTTCGATACTTTATTTTCATATACAGAGTTCAATTCTATTTTTCAATAATGCCTCAAAACCTTCATTCCTAAAAACTTCCGAACCCATTGATTGATTGGGCTACTAGTTCAAAAGTTACAGCCCATTGAATTTTCTTTCGAAATTGGTTTCTAGTCTATAACTTTTGATTGAGAAGTCTAATCGAAAAAGTAAGAATTGTTTTGGATTCTACGCCCCAAAATTAATAAGAAAAAGTGTTTTCCCGAGAAATTTTGGTGTAGTCGATTTTTGGTAAAAAAGGAAGGTTATACACTGCTTTTTTTTGAGCCCCGAGAAAAAAATTGCCTCAGATCGACCGGGAAAAAAAATTTTCTTATAGAATGTGCCCTCTAGAATCCATAATTTCAAACAGTTCGAAGATTTGGCCACTACTTTGAATTTTCTTTCGAAATTGGTTTCTAGTCTATAACTTTTGATTGAGAAATCTAATCGAAAAAGTACGAATTGTTTTGGATTCTACGCACCAAAATTAATAATATTAATAATTAATAAAATTATAATATATGCCAATATAGCAAACTAATGTTGTCAAATGTCAATGTCAAAGTGCTCTTGCTCATTCATACTTTGTGAACCGAAATTTAGTAAGAATTGCATAAGATACTTACACTGTGACGAAATTGCTGCTAAATTCTAGAAAGGGATGCATTCAAGAACAGACTGGTAGTCTTACAAAATTAGTTCCTTTCCGAATAATTACTCAACGAATGGTTTACATGCCATACATATAGTATAGTCTAAGCATAATAAGATACGCACCACGCTGTCGCATAAATCGGTAGCGTGCAATGCATCAGCAAGAACAATACAACCGAATGCTTTCGATAAATATGAACGGAGATTTAGAGATTTAGATTATTATATAAAGACAGAAAGGGGCTTGTTCTGTTTAAATAACTCACGCATCAACCATAACCGAAGGCGCTCATCGTGAATATGTAAGTATAACTGGTGTAACACATATTGCAAAATATATCCTCGAAGTTTTTTTGTTATATCCTTGGTTGCTGACCAAAAAATTAATAAAGAAACTCAAATTTTGGAATGTTTAAAAACGTAGATCAAAACGTCTCCTAAACCCAAATTTTACACGCGTATGTGTATCAAAAATAAATAAATGACACCATATGTCTTTGTTTCTTGTCCAGTTAGATTAATTCATTGAGAGCACGAAAAATATGCTGCATTCAACACATAAAGGATAAAGTATTTTTGTGTGTGTATAAATACGCACAACGTACATAGGTACATATTATATTATTAGACTCATTTAGCGCACAGATTGGGTAATATCAAGCTTATTACCTATATAGGTAGATAACTAAAAATATCTCCATTCAGTTTTATAAAGGACTAAGGAGAATACCAAAGGTAACCTTTACGAGTATTTTATTTTTTAATATTGAATATTACATACATGTTACGATAGTGAACATTTTCTTGATATGCAGTGCCATTATGAAAGGTTATGAAAGATGTGGAAGAGAAATGAAATCTCAGGTACCTACTTTAAGATTAAAATTATTCTCGTGGAAAAAATTGATTGTTTGCTTTAACATATCCAGCTGCTTCATTAGAGACTATATCGGCGCTTAAAATAATAATAATATAATATTGTATATGCCTGATGCGACGATTGATAAAACTTATTTCCTTAAAATTAATAATTCGCACACCGTACTTTTACGGAAAACAAAAAAGTGCACGAACACACCAAATTTGTATCGAATAGGGAACAAAACGTTTTTTCAACTAGGCTAAAATCTGAGAAAAGCTTTCCGTTTCCATGCAAGAAGCATTTCATATAACAATTGAGTTAAAAAACCGTTACCCCCTCTCCCCCAATTCAACCCCGCCGCATCCGAAGGTTTGCCAACTCCAAGCTCACTGATTTCCCATGGTCTCAATTGGCTCAAATGAACATCGAGAATCTTTGACTCCAACAGGACGGTGCAACGTGCCACAGTTCCAGAGAAACAATCTGCTGCAATCTCGATCACGTGATTTGACGCCAGGTGACTTTTTTTAGTGGGGTTACAATAAGTCGCAGGTCTACTAGAACAAACCCCGTACTATTAGGGAACTAAAATGTGAAATCCTTGGCCAAATCCTGGTGGATGTGTGTATCTTTGGGTGGTTATGATGAATTTTATGGACAGAGTGATTGCTTGTACAGCTGGGGGGAGGGGGGAGGTCATACGCCCGATATTATCGTTTTTCACGTTTGAAATCTCAAAACCTGAAACGAATTGTTTGAGTTTGTTGCTTTTTTTATAAAAATAATTTAAATTTACATCCGTTTCAAAGTTATGGCGTTCGTTTTGAAACCCCCTCTCACACAAGTCTAATAACCCTTACTCCTTGCCGTAAGATCACTGTACAGCCTCTGTCATTAAAAAAGAACAACTGAATTAACAATTTCTCATTAATTGAGCCATCGTTGTATAGCTAAAGGTTAAAATAAAAAATCGCGTAAGTAAATATAATTGTAATTAATTGTCTTTCTGTTAACATTAACTTACGACCCACTGGAGAAAATAAAATTAATTAATTCAAACATGCTACCAACTGCGCCAATATAAAGAAAATGCTAAACACGATCCCGTGGGAATAATAGGTTCCTCGTTATTCAACAAATTTACTTTCGGCAACAAAAAATGGGAAGCATTCACAACTGCATCTGATTAACACTAAAATAATGTCTTTCAAAACTTATTGAGCAATGTAGAACTATGGGGTTTTATGCGTTACAGTTATAACCAATTCTGTACGTTGTACTTAACACTTGATGTAATGTCCGTTTTGTTTAGGTATTAGAACAGATTGTAGTTAATCTGTGATATTAGTAACTCTCATTAACGAAAATCCATCATTTTGTAACATACACATCCACAAACATACTCTACGAAAAATATTATTGTAGCTTTGGGCAATTTCTGTATTGTGTTCCTAATTTACTTCAGCGGCAATTCATGTAAAAATTTTAATTTTTCGAGGGCCACTAGTCGACTTGTAGAATAGAACGTCGATTTTTTTTTTTTTTATTAGATATGCACAAAAGTACACGCATTTTTAACAACGAGGTCATATATGCAATGCAAAAACATTAAGTACTGAATGTGAAAATTAAATACATTTAAAAGTAATTGTCTGTTTTATAAAATCTAATATTTTGTCAACTTCACTTTCACTATCGCCCAGCGCTAACTCTATTCTTTCCGGGATTCTTAGATTATTTCTAACTTGTTCGTATTCTCGGCACTCTATCACAATGTGATTAACAGTCTTTGGAACATTACAAAATTCACAAATGGGTTGATTCGTTTTGTTCAGTAGGTAATCATGAGTTATTTTAGTATGGCCTATTCGTAGTCTTGTAATTACGATTTCTTCCTGTCTGTTCGCTCTAGATGATGATTTCCAGTGTTTTGTTGAAGGTTTTATACATCTTAATTTGTTGTTTGTTATACTGCTCCATTCAGTGTTCCAAGTTTCCAATATTTCCTTTTTAAAGTTGTTGGCTACATCTTCTGATGTTATTCTATTTAGGGTTGTGGATGTTCCTGTAGCGCTTTTCGCTGCACTGTCCGCGATTTCATTGCCTTCAATTCCAACGTGTGCCGGTATCCACAAGAAGACAACAGTCTTTTTTTGGGCTATTAGTTCTTGTAGGCTTGATAGTATTGCTTGTGTTATCGGGTGGTATGAATATCTATTTTGAATGCTTTGTAGAGAGCTTTTAGAATCCGTGGAGATAAGGTAATGGTTTCCAGGATAGTGTATTAGAGATTTTAGGCATTGATCGATAGCCATTAGTTCAGCGTTCATTATACTTGACTTATTACTTAGCAGGTAGGTTGTCGTTTGATTATCAATTACATGAGCACACAATACCCTACAGCAATGAAAGTTCGATATACATTATATATGTACATCAAGATAAATAAACTGTTTTCCTGAATTAACATCAACTTTTTTGTGTAATGTGAAATTTAAAATAAGTTTTTAGACAAGGCAGGGGTTTCCTTGTTATTATGCACAAAATTGTAGTGAAAATGGACTGTAATGCAGTTTCAAACCTTTTAATTAGGTCCTAGGTAAAAATGTAACTATTGGGCACTGGTCACAAACAAAATTTTTACTGTACCGAGAGCTCATTTTTGCACCTCATCACTGGGATCTCGGTTACGTTAAAAGGTTAGATTTGCACACTATGTACTTTTCAAATTGACAGCAGCATGGTGGCAGACAGCTTATTTTTTCTTATGGGTGTGTATTTTGGTTCTATGCATTTTGACAATATTATACAGGGTGTAAACAAAAGTTGGGTGGTAGATGGGATCAAAACAAGCATTCTATCCAAATAAACCGAGGGTCCAAAGCTGCAAAGCTTTTGGGTAATATCGCGAAGTCGCAACGTTACGTTACGAGTAGTTAGTTACTCTTACATGGTACCTACATTCGTATTTCTGTACTAAATTCATCACAACAGCACAGATATACATTCGTTTGGTCCTATTCATTATGAAATACGCTGTACAATGGCCACCGTTTTATTATCGCATCTGATAAAAATTAAAAATGAGAATCTACAGCGTGGGCAATTAGTGAGCTGATGGAAGATTGTGGGTTTATTAACATACATATCTAAAATTCATTATAATTCACAGTGTTTTTCGATTTTCAAAGGCTCTCAGTAATTAGTAGGCCGTTAAAACCGTACACAATTACAAATTATAAAACATTTCCCCAATCAAAACAAAAAAAAAACTCTTTCATGTCTTTCATAGCTCATTTTAAAAGAGAAAATAAGACATTTTGCATTTAAACCAATGCGTGAGCTTAAATAAATCAATTTGAATAATAAGCCATGAAAAGTCATAGTGGGAAATCACGGGCGACCAAAAATTGTATTGACGTCCAGTCGCTTTTGGAGAAGAAATTGTATACAAAGAAGTCCCGACAACAAAAGAGAATATGTAAACTCGCATTCTTAGTGCTTTCAATCCATAACGCGTAGTAATAGTAGTAGCAATTCGTAAAACAACAAAAGTTAGGGCTATTGCTACTAATAACAGAAATGTTGAAATTTATTTTTAAATTTGCGGGTATACCAAAAGCTTAATAAAACATGTAAAAACAGTTTTGTATGCACCTTTTAATTCTGAACAATTTTAAACTACAGTTTTTATCTGTAAAATGTACAGGAGGGCAGGATATCGCACAAAAACTAATTTCCCATGTTAAATCCCTATGTTCCTGCTTACCGTGCACCACCCGGTATATATGGTTGTAATTTGGGGTTGTTGTTTCTATTTTTAGAAATGTTATGGGCGATATTACTTTTATTCCTATTTTTTGAATTACTCTTGCAATAACCTTGTATGGAATAGTGAGGCTTACGTTGGACAGAATTAGCCGCCCGGCTGGTGTTATTAGTTTGGGTACGGACTGTCCTTTTATTTCGATTGATCCGTGATCCCGAGGAAAGCTGTAAACTGTTTCTTTGCTGTTTAAATTATGCATATTCTTTCATTAGAGATTCTCGACGAGAATATTAATTATGCTTTTGGCTATGATTTCTCCTAAGGACTCCAAGTAATCTTGGAGTTTGAGTCCTTCAATTAAATCAATTCGAATAGCGTGTTCTTTGGTGGAAAAAATTGTGGAAGAGGATTGATTTAGTGCAGATGAATACGGTTTTGAATATGGTTGGTTAATTTGTTGTTTTCCTCTGTAGTCAGAAGTTTCCATGTTTCTTTAAAATGGTAATTCATCAGATGTCTCGAACTACAGGGTTATATCACTACTGAGTACTTTGTCAAAAATTTTCGAAAAATGTATTTACAACAGACTGATACACTTTTTTGATAAATTTAACGTCCTCTCCGACAGACAATTTGGTTTCCGACCACGCCTGTCAACCGAGGATGCCGCAATTCAATTAGTACAACAGATGACCAATGAAATGGACTCAAACAATACTTGCTTTGCTATATACTTCGACATAGCAAAAGCTTTTGACAGCATTGACATTAATAAGATGTCAGAAAAGTTGGACGCTGCAGGGATCAGAAATGAAACACGCGATTTCCTTATTTCATTTTTATCGAATCGGAAATATACCGTAAAGTACAACAATAAACTGTCAACGGAATATAAAGTGGACCTCGGTACGCCACAGGGTAGCATCGTCGGGCCTATCACGTTTCTGATTTATATTAATGACCTACCCCAAGGAATCCTAAATGGAATGATTTATTTACGCAGACGACACTGCAGTAGTAGTAAGTGCTAACGATGATGATGCTGCCACACACAAACTAAAATGTGTCATAAACGAATTTGTTTCTTGGTGCCAGGAAAATAAACTGTCCATTAGCTCTCGGAAAACCGTGATTATGAAAATGACCAAAAATAAAACACACGAAAATGCTGCTGTCGAATTTGACGTAGAGAACTCTGTGATCTCCTGTAGCTCGTCCACCATGTATCTAGGCATCAAAATTGATAATTGTTTATCGTGGTCAAATCATATAGAATATCTAATTGCTAAAATCAACAAATCATATTATTTGTTATCACGTTTGAAACAACAGTTTCACCAAGATTTGTTAATAAAGGTTTATTATGCCACAGTTTACTCGCATATAAATTATAACATTGTCTGCTGGGGGAGCAGTACGTACCTGCACAGACTATTTGTTGCGCAGAAACGAATAATTCGGTTAATATTTAATCTAAGTTCTCTCCAATCATGCAGAGGGTTTTTTAAAATCTTACCCCTCCCCAGTATTTACATATTCAAATTGCTCTGTTACATACACAAAAATATAAACAGTTTTGGGAAAGTGGGAGATACCCACACCTACAATACGAGGGGTAAGGACAAAATTTCCACAAGGAAGCACCACCACTCTTTCTATAATAAATCCCCCTATATGATGGGTTCACAATTGTTTAACTTGTTGCCGTTAGAGTTCACCATCTGCAACCAACAATCATTTAAAAATAAAATTAAAAATTTCCTACAGGATAACACGTTTTATTCTGTCAAGGAATTCACAGAGTTCATGACGGCTAGATTCACTTAAGCAATCCACTTGCTAATTTATTTATTATGTGTTCACTCAATGTTGTTGTTTTTTTTTTTTTTTTTTTTTTTTTTGTATAGGTGGGGAAATGCTCCTTATGCACACTCTAGAAGGAAGTTCCAGAGTAGTGTGGGGCTCTCCCATTGCGAATACCCACTAAAACCCCACCTAAGGCTTCGGCTGCTGAGGCCATTTGCCTATCACCCATTTTTATTACTTTTTACACAGATATAGACAAGTACAACGAACAAGAACTAAGCAACATACATACATACTAATATCACAGAATATCACATTTCATTCAAGATTCCAATGCCTCGCATAATATCACAGATTATCACAGATCATTTAAAATTCCAATGCTTCGCATGAATCCCAACACACCTCTACAGCGATCCTGACTAGCAAAATTTGTTTCCCATATCACACTAATTTTAAATAGGTCACGCTCATTTTGGTATCTTACACAAACACAAAGTATGTGCTCTGGTGTTAAATTGATACCACATCTATTACACAAAGATGGTGCCTCACCCTTCAGCAAATAACTATGCGTGAGAGCAGTGTGTCCCAAACGGAGCCGATACAGCTTTGTCGAGTGCAGACGTTCCACGTCAAGTAAAAAAAGTGGTCCTAGGTTTGGTTTAATTCTTCTCAAAGATGTATCGGCCCGCACCCATTGCTCCTGCCAGCGCTCATTTACACAGTGCTTGACAGCCACCTTTGTGAAATCTACAATGTTATCCTCTTGTAACTGTAGCTCCTCCATGAATTGTCTTGCTCTTTCACCTTGCGATTTATATAACCGTGTAGGTCTAGTTGTATCGGTAAGTAATCTATAATTTGGGTGTTTATCATTTTGATGTACTTTCAGGTAATAGTTAACTATTAACTGCTTTCGGCGAAGAGCAAGCGGAAGAATATTCGCTTCCACGTTGAGAGCACTGACGGGACTCGTTGGAAATGCCCCAAGGGAATATCTAATTGCTAAATTTTGAATTTATCCAGCTTACTTAGCAACGTGGAATTACAGGAGGAATAACTATAGCACCCGTAGTCAATACGTGACAGAATCAACGCCTTATAAACATCAAGAAGGGATTTAGGATGAGCCCCCCATTTCAGGTGTGACAGTACTCTTAACACATTTAACGATTTCCTACTTGATGTTAGTAGGTTCTCCAAATGTTTGGTCCATCTTAATTCTCTATTAAATGTGAGTCCTAAAAATTTAATTTCATTCGGTACACTTATTACTTGATCATTTAAGAACATAACAGGATCATAATGAGGTCTACGAAGCCTACAAAAATGTATTGCTTTGGTTTTTTCCTCAGAAAGCACATACCCTACTGAATTTGCATTTGTAGCAATTTGGTTGATGGAACCTTGCAAATTACGCACTACACTACCTACAGTTTTTCCGGCGAGGCAAATCATGAGGTCGTCGACATACAGACATCTGTCAACTGTCTCCGTAACTCCTGAGGCTATTTCATTTATTGCAATTGCAAAGAGAGAACAGCTTAAAGTTGACCCTTGCGGCATCCCATTCTCTAAAACGTGTTCCTGTGAATAGGTGTCTCCGATTTTAACGGCGAATCGCCTATCTTCTAAAAAGGAACGCACAAAGTTAGGTAAATTACCGCGTAGGTTATATTTTGACATATTCTCTAGAATTCCATGCCTCCATGTCATATCGTACGCCCCTTTAATGTCAAAGAACACCGCAACCAGATGTTCTCTATTATCGAAAGCCCTTAGGACTTTGTCGCTCAGCTTTACCAAGTGATCGATTGTTGACCTGCCTCGCCAAAAGCCTGTTTGGTATACCAATATGTCGTTGGTTTCCAAAAATAATTGCAGACGACGATTCACCAATTTTTCTAATAGTTTACCCGAACAAGACGTTAGACTAATTGGCCGGTAGTGTTTTGCCAATAATGGATCTTTCCCTGGTTTGAGTCTGGGAACTACAACTGCTTTTTTCCATTCTGATGGGTAAGTACAATTTTCCCAGCATTTGTTAAAAAATATTAAAATCTTTTGTTTCATTTCCAGACTACAATGACGAATCATTTGATTATGAATGCCATCATATCCCGGTGAGCAAGATTTGGTGCTCCGGATTGCTGTCTCCAGTTCTTCAAACGTAAACGGAGAGTTATAATCTAAGATTTCTTGTGTATTAAATTCAATAAAATTTGCTTCCTTATCGGCTTTCGTTGCAAGAAAAGTTTCCGAGTAGTTCAATGAGCTGCTAACTTGATAAAATTGGTGCGCAAGAATATTTGATATTTCCTGCAGATTGTTCGTCATTACCCCCTCTGAATTACGGATAAATATCGGATAATTACATCCTGTTTTACCAGATATCGCTCCAACCTTTTTCCATATTTCATTGGTGGTAGCGGCAGGTGTAATGGTGGACACATATTGTTGCCATGATCTCCTTTGCGCTTCCAGGATTTTTCTACGACACTCCGCTGTTCTTTTTTTAAATTCAATAAGGTTCTCCAATGTTGGATGATGGCGGAATCTTTGTAAGGCTCGTTTCTTTAACGAGATTTTTTCTCCTACTTCTGGAGACCACCATGGAACCATTTTAGTCCTTTTGCGATCTTTGGATTTTGGTATACTAGCCTCCGCTGCATCCAAAATAGCAGATGTAAGACTTTTAAGACAAACTTGCTCCTCATTCGGGACTACAAGGTGGGTAACAAATTTTTCCCAGTTAGCTTTTTGAATTTTAAATTTAACCGCAGACTTAATCGCAGGATTATTACCTCGTACGGTAATAATTATTGGGAAATGGTCACTATTGTACAAATCACTTTCCACTTCCCATTTTAGACTAGTGTGGAATGAGGGCGAACATATAGACAAATCTATAGCATCAAAAGTACCTGACCTTATGTTAAAGTAAGTCGGTACATTGTTATTTAAAATGCTGAGGCTTTTATCTTCAATAAGGTCTAGTAATTCTTTACCACGGGCATCTCTTGAAATTGATCCCCAAACAGTGTGGTGGGAGTTAAAATCACCAACAAGGATAAACGGTTTGGGTAGTTGGTTAGTAATTCTTCCAATTTCTCCTACATCATAGTGTGTATTGGGTAGATTAATTAATGTTACACAGCGCAAAGTTTCTGCTCATTTCGAGTTGTATGGCTACAACCTGATATTGTGTATTTATCTGTAACCTTTTATACGGTATGCCTGTGCGAATTGCAAATGCTACTCCGCCACATGCCCTTTCAGGTGAATAGAAATCCTTCCTTACTAGAGTAAAACCTTTCATATTAAATTTGTGTCTTACTTTTAGGTGTGTTTCCTGGAGAGCTATACAAACTGGGTCATGCTTTTGGATGATCAGCTTTAGTTCATTCAAATTATGAGCTAGTCCTCGACAATTCCACTGGATAATATTTGTTTTATCCATTGTAATTTCAAGATAGGGACAATCACAGTTGAACAAATAACATGTAAGTAAAGAGCAAATAACAGTGTATATAGGACTATTACAAATAAATAATTAACAGATAACAGTTACGTATCACAGAGATTATCACAGATCAGTTGGTGCAAGCCCCTTTCGAACTGTCCGCCGATGAACGGGGCAGTCTCGGCTTGCCTTTGGGCCATCCCTTCTTTTTCTTTCCCTGCTTAGCTTCTGCCACCGTCTCCTCATCTAGAGATGTAATACTCGACTCTCTGGACCGAACTCGAGGCAGCGATGTTTTCCGCTTTGCTCCTCGTGTTTCGGTCTCCATATCTGCTTCGGAAGTACAAGTTGATTCAATCACCAGATTGGAATTTCTCGTCACCGGCTTAGTTGCAGGCTTTCCGAAGACAGCTCGAGGATATTGTTCAATTTTAGCGGTAAGAATTTGCATGAGCGATCCCATTTCTTCTTTAATAATTGCTCTTATTTCAGGGCCAATATTTTTAACAGGTTCGGGAGCCGTAACCGGTCTGGACGCCACCTGTGCATAGGAGGAAGTGGGAGCTGTTGGAGTGCCCACTTTCTTTTTAGCTTCTGGGTAAGACAGTCTCTGCACTACTTTGACTTCTTGGATTTTCATTTCTAATTTGAAAACCGGACATGTTTTAGTGACCGCCTTATGCGGCCCTTTGCAATTCGGGCATTCAATTGGTTCTTCACAAGCAGTGCCCTCATGTGCAGGTTTCCCACATACACACCTCCTTTCGTATTTACAGTTTACTGCAGAATGTCCAAATCTTTGGCAGTTAAAACATCTAAGGGGGTTTGGAATATATGGACGCACCTGTAGGGGGTAAAACGCTGCTTGGATTGTCCGTGGTAACCTCGGGGTGTTAAAGGTAAGTACATGGTTGGCAGTGTCTACAAATATTCCCTCCCTCCGTGTCCTAATTCGCCTTACTTCTATCACACCTTGACTTTTTAAATTGTCCTTTATCTCCTCAATGGAGCAATTCAACAAATCACGACAAAATACTACTCCTTTTGACGTATTAAGGATTCCATGAGGTGTTACCTCAACCTCGAATTCACTGAAACGCGTACATTTAATCAGTTGTCGCGACTGTTTATTTGAGACCGTCTCGACCAATAGCTCTCCCTTCACCTTTTTAACATCTTTGACATTTCCTACTATTCCGTATAATACTTTACTTATGAGGAAGGGACTTACAGTTGTAAAGTCACCTTCCTTCCTTCTAACTACCAAGAACCGGGGCGTATCCTCCTCCTTCTTATTGGTAGCATTATCTGGTCGCTGTCGCCGGTCCACAGCAGGCGCAACGCCGCCACCTGCTGAAAGGGCTGTTTCACCACGACTGCCCAACGTGGTCAAAATTGGCGATGTCTGGATGCCCCTCCCAGAATCCTCGGGGCTGACCAGCGAACTGGTGTGGGATTGTGAGACTGCGTCTCTACCCACCTGGGATACAGTGTCCAAATAGAGTTGTACCGACATCGCCATTTATGTCCCTTTGTCGCAGGGACCACACGCCTTTTAGGTGAGGGAACCAGCTAGAGTCCGCATGCTCGCCAAGCACGTAAGTTTCGGAAAACTCCCCTTGCGTGAGTGCTAGCGACTCACTAACGCAGAGCCATTCATCCTCTCGGCACACTCCACCTTAGGATTTCGGGATTAATAGACAGGATAATCAAGGTAGGTTTATAGGATGGAGTTATAGGAATTGGAACAGATTAAGGGTATTTCAGGACACGGTTGGACTAGCCGCCTCCTGTCCCATTGGTCGCCTTCTACGACCTCCAGGGCGGGAGTGGGTCAATTCTACCCCCGAGCCCACAGGGGGTACTCAATGTTGTTTGTACCTGCACGTAAAGTTTGTTATTTTTTCACTCTGTATGACGTTTCAATGGCTGTGATGCACAGTTTCAAGAATAAAGATCTTATTATTATTATTATTATTATTGTCGGTGTTTCTTGTGAGAACTCAGGTCTAGCCTGGTTAACTAATCGCACGGATTAAAATCAAGTAACGATTAGTGTCTGTGTCTGTGTCTGGTGAAGTTATGTAGGGTCCTAAAAAAAATAAAAGAAATAAGTAAATAAAATAAAAATTCACACCCTCACATTGGAAATCTAGAGATAGTATGTATTTCATACTTACCAACATACCTATTGATGGGCACAATAGCCAACGCTATCAGGAAAGAGGAAAACAAAACAAACAAACAAAAAACAAAAAAAACAAAAAAAAACATTATTATTATTATGGTCGGTGCTTCCCGCGAGAACCCAGGCCCAGCCCGTTCAACCAATCGCACGGACCAAAACCAAGCAACGACCAGTGTCCGCGCCCGCGCCCGGCGAAGTCATGCAGGGTCCTTAAAAAAAAATTATTATTATTATTATGGTCGGTGTATCTTGTGAGAACTCAGGTCTAGCCTGGTTAACTAATCGCACGGATTAAAATCAAGTAACGATTAGTGTCTGTGTCTGTGTCTGGTGAAGTTATGTAGGATTCTAAAGAAAAATAAAAAATAAAATAAATATTCACACACTCACATTGGAAATCTAGAGATAGTATGTAATTCATACTTACCAACATAGCTATTAATGGCCCCAATAGTCAACGCTATCAGGAAAGAAGCAAACAAAACAAAAATATCATTATAATAATTCCTGTAATTTTATTAAATAGAGTTTATTGTGTAAGTGTTTCTTTGGCTTTGCGTTTGGGTTGAATACGAGTGGGTTGTGATAACGTGGTGTGTTTATGTGAAGAAGGAGTTTTGTGTTTTTTAATTGTATTTATGGTGTTTCTTTGTTCCTGAGGTCCTATTTGTGAGGTTGTTTGGGTTTTTGGTGGAGATATTGCAGTATTTTGTGAGCCTGTGGTGCTGTTAAGGTTTTTGCGCTTCGGTTGTATACGAGTGGGTTGTGACAATGTGGTGTGTTTCTGTGAAGAAGGAGTTTTGTGTTTTTTAACTGTGCTAGGACGTGTAACTTTATTGGGTGGACCTGTCTTTGTAGTGCATGTTGCGTTACTTGTATTTATGGTATTTCTTTGTTCTTGAGGCTGTATTTGTGTGGTTGCTTGGGTTTTTGGTGGAGATATTGCAGTATTTTGTGAGCCTGTGGCGCTGTTAAGGTTTTTGCGCTTCGGTTGTATACGAGTGGGTTGTTTCTGAGAAGAAGGAGTATTGCGTTTTTTAACTGTGCTAGGACGTGTAACTTTATTGGGTGGACCTGTCTTTGTAGTGCAAGTTGCGTTACTTGTATTTGTGGTGTTTCTTTGTTCTTGAGGTTGTATTTGTGTGGTTGCTTGGGTTTTTGGTGGAGGTATTGCAGTATTTTGTGAGCATGTAGTTCTGTTAAGGTTTTCGCGTTTCGGTTGAATACGAGTGGGTTGTGATAATGTGGTGTGTTTCTGTGAAGAAG
>NW_022170403.1:30900088-30901352 GCF_008802855.1 Photinus pyralis | reverse complement strand
TCAGAAAAAGGCAGTGTTAACCTTCCTTTTTTACCAAAAATCGACTGCACCAAAATTTCTCGGGAAAACACTTTTTCTTATTAATTTTGGTGCGTAGAATCCAAAACAATTCGTACTTTATCGATCAGACTTCTCAATCAAAAGTTATAGACTAGAAACCAATTTCGAAAGAAAATTCAAAGGGCTGTAACTTTTGAACTAGTAGCCCATTCTTGGAACTGTTTGAAATTATGGATTCTACAGGCCACATTCTATAAGAAAAATTTTTTTCCGGGTCGATCTGAGACAATTTTTTTTCGGGCTTCAAAAAAGGCAGTGTATAACCTTCCTTTTTTACCAAAAATCGACTACACCAAAATTTCTCGGGAAAACACTTTTTCTTATTAATTGGGGTGCGTAGAATCCAAATCAATTCGTACTTTTTCGATCAGACTTCTCAATCAAAAGTTATAGACTAGAAACCTATTTCGAAAGAAAATTCAAAGGGCTGTAACTTTTGAATTAGTAGCCCAATCTTGGAACTGTTTGAAATTATGGATTCTACAGGCCACATTCTATAAGAAAATTTTTTTTTCCGGGTCGATCTGAGACAATTTTTTTTTCGGGGCTCAAAAGAAGGCAGTGTATAACCTTCCTTTTTTCCAAAAATTGACTACACCAAAATTTCTCGGGAAAACACTTTTTATTATTAATTTTGGTGCTTTACGTCCGTAGAATCCAAAACAATTCGTACTTTTTCGATCAGACTTCTCAATCAAAAGTTATAGACTAGAAACCAATTTCGAAAAAAAATTCAAAGGGCTGTAACTTTTGAACTAGTAGTCCAATCTTGGAACTGTTTGAAATTATGGATTCTACAGGCCACATTCTATAAGAAAATTTTTTCCGGGTCGATCTGAGACAATTTTTTTTGGGGGGCTCAAAAAAAGGCAGTGTATAACCTTCCTTTTTTACCAAAAATCGACTACACCAAAATTTCTCGGGAAAACACTTTTTCTTATTAATTTTGGTGCGTAGAATCCAAAACAATTCGTACTTTTTCGATCAGACTTCTCAATCAAAAGTTATTGACTAGAAACCAATTTCGAAAAAAAATTTAAAGGGCTGTAACTTTTGAACTAGTAGCCCAATCTTGGAACTGTTTGAAATTATGGATTCTACAGGCCACATTCTATAAGAAAATTTTTTTTCCGGGTCAATCTGAGACAATTTTTTTTTCGGGCCTCAAAAAAAGGCAGTGTATAACCTTCCTTTTTTACCAAAA
>NW_022170403.1:30748418-30899988 GCF_008802855.1 Photinus pyralis | reverse complement strand
TGCAAGCCCCTTTCGAACTGTCCGCCGATGAACGGGGCAGTCTCGGCTTGCCTTTGGGCCATCCCTTCTTTTTCTTTCCCTGCTTAGCTTCTGCCACCGTCTCCTCATCTAGAGATGTAATACTCGACTCTCTGGACCGAACTCGAGGCAGCGATGTTTTCCGCTTTGCTCCTCGTGTTTCGGTCTCCATATCTGCTTCGGAAGTACAAGTTGATTCAATCACTAGATTGGAATTTCTCGTCACCGGCTTAGTTGCAGGCTTTCCGAAGACAGCTCGAGGATATTGTTCAATTTTAGCGGTAAGAATTTGCATGAGCGATCCCATTTCTTCTTTAATAATTGCTCTTATTTCAGGGCCAATATTTTTAACAGGTTCGGGAGCCGTAACCGGTCTGGACGCCACCTGTGCATAGGAGGAAGTGGGAGCTGTTGGAGTGCCCACTTTCTTTTTAGCTTCTGGGTAAGACAGTCTCTGCACTACTTTGACTTCTTGGATTTTCATTCCTAATTTGAAAACCGGACATGTTTTAGTGACCGCCTTATGCGGCCCTTTGCAATTCGGGCATTCAATTGGTTCTTCACAAGCAGTGCCCTCATGTGCAGGTTTCCCACATACACACCTCCTTTCGTATTTACAGTTTACTGCAGAATGTCCAAATCTTTGGCAGTTAAAACATCTAAGGGGGTTTGGAATATATGGACGCACCTGTAGGGGGTAAAACGCTGCTTGGATTGTCCGTGGTAACCTCGGGGTGTTAAAGGTAAGTACATGGTTGGCAGTGTCTACAAATATTCCCTCCCTCCGTGTCCTAATTCGCCTTACTTCTATCACACCTTGACTTTTTAAATTGTCCTTTATCTCCTCAATGGAGCAATTCAACAAATCACGACAAAATACTACTCCTTTTGACGTATTAAGGATTCCATGAGGTGTTACCTCAACCTCGAATTCACTGAAACGCGTACATTTAATCAGTTGTCGCGACTGTTTATTTGAGACCGTCTCGACCAATAGCTCTCCCTTCACCTTTTTAACATCTTTGACATTTCCTACTATTCCGTATAATACTTTACTTATGAGGAAGGGACTTACAGTTGTAAAGTCACCTTCCTTCCTTCTAACTACCAAGAACCGGGGCGTATCCTCCTCCTTCTTATTGGTAGCATTATCTGGTCGCTGTCGCCGGTCCACAGCAGGCGCAACGCCGCCACCTGCTGAAAGGGCTGTTTCACCACGACTGCCCAACGTGGTCAAAATTGGCGATGTCTGGATGCCCCTCCCAGAATCCTCGGGGCTGACCAGCGAACTGGTGTGGGATTGTGAGACTGCGTCTCTACCCACCTGGGATACAGTGTCCAAATAGAGTTGTACCGACATCGCCATTTATGTCCCTTTGTCGCAGGGACCACACGCCTTTTAGGTGAGGGAACCAGCTAGAGTCCGCATGCTCGCCAAGCACGTAAGTTTCGGAAAACTCCCCTTGCGTGAGTGCTAGCGACTCACTAACGCAGAGCCATTCATCCTCTCGGCACACTCCACCTTAGGATTTCGGGATTAATAGACAGGATAATCAAGGTAGGTTTATAGGATGGAGTTATAGGAATTGGAACAGATTAAGGGTATTTCAGGACACGGTTGGACTAGCCGCCTCCTGTCCCATTGGTCGCCTTCTACGACCTCCAGGGCGGGAGTGGGTCAATTCTACCCCCGAGCCCACAGGGGGTACTCAATGTTGTTTGTACCTGCACGTAAAGTTTGTTATTTTTTCACTCTGTATGACGTTTCAATGGCTGTGATGCACAGTTTCAAGAATAAAGATCTTATTATTATTATTATTATTATTGTCGGTGTTTCTTGTGAGAACTCAGGTCTAGCCTGGTTAACTAATCGCACGGATTAAAATCAAGTAACGATTAGTGTCTGTGTCTGGTGAAGTTATGTAGGGTTCTAAAGAAAAATAAAAAATAAAATAAATATTCACACACTCACATTGGAAATCTAGAGATAGTATGTAATTCATACTTACCAACATAGCTATTAATGGCTTTAATTATTATTATTATTATTATTATTTTCCCTTATGGGTAATGTGATAATTTCGATGATTCTGAGAGACAGAGATTCTTCAGGGTTCGTTCTAAGAAGATTTCAAAAACATTTTCATGATTTGGGAAGCGGAAAATTCTTAAAAGGATGCCTAGATAGATTCATGATAAATAGGTTTTCATAAAGATCTAACGTAATATAGACTAGAAACCAATTTCGAAAGAAAATTCAAAGGGCTGTACCTTTTGAACTAGTAGCCCAATCTTCGAACTGTTTGAAATTATGGATTCTACAGGGCACATTCTATAAGAAAAATTTTTTTCCCGGTCGATCTGGGGCAATTTTTTTCTCGGGGTTCAAAAAAAGGCATATACAACCTTCCTTATTTCCAAAAAACGACTACACCAAAATTTCTCGAGAAAACACTTTTTCTTATTAATTTTGGGGCGTAGAATCCAAAACAATTCGTACTTTTTCGATTAGACTTCTCAATCAAAAGTTATAGACTAGAAACAAATTTCGAAAGAAAATTCAAAGGGCTGTAACTTTTGAACTAGTAGCCCAATCTTGGAACTGTTTGAAATTATGGATTCTACAGGGTACATTCTATAAGAAAATGTCGATCTGAAACAATTTTTTTTCGGGGCTCAAGAAAAGGCAGTGTATAACCTTCCTTTTTTACCAAAAATCGACTACACTAAAATTTCTCGAGAAAACACTTTTTCTTATTAATTTTGGGGCGTAGAGTCCAAAACAATTCGTACTTTTTCCATTACACTTCTCAATCAAAAGTTATAGACTAGAACCCAATTTCGAAAAAAAAAATTCAAAGGGCTGTAACTTTTGAACTACTAGCCCAATCTTCGAACTGTTTGAAATTATGGATTCTACAGGGCACATTCTATAAGAAAAATTTTTTTCCCGGTCGATCTGGGGCAATTTTTTTCTCGGGGTTCAAAAAAAGGCAGTATACAACCTTCCTTATTTCCAAAAAACGACTACACCAAAATTTCTCGAGAAAACACTTTTTCTTATTAATTTTGGGGCGTAGAATCCAAAACAATTCGTACTTTTTCGATCAGACTTCTCAATCAAAAGTTATAATATCTTTTTTTGAAATTTATGTCCAAATAATATTAGATAATGATCTTTGGAAGAGCATGGCAAAATTTCATTTTTAGCATTCCTTTTTAAAATATTTCCATTTTTTATTTCTACTTAATGATGCTATCAAATGTATAAGTTCAACTGTACTTTTTGTCTGTTTTAAAATCTAGTACATAGTAGTAAAATATATTTAAAATATAAATGAAGGCGTTAATTATATTATCATTAAACAAAATTAGGCGTATTTCAGTCAAATGATATTCAATATTGTTATAGGTTTAATGGCCGTTTGCACCGACAAATTTAAGCGGGGCTTAGCTTAAGTGTAGCTTAAAATCCATGACAACCATTGTCTCAATAATCGTTGCCATGGATTTTAAGCTACGCTTAAAGTTGTCGGTGCAAACGGGTATTAGTGTAGAAACATCGCTGTATAATAAATTTTCAGAACGAAAAACCCCAGACCTAGCTGCAAATCCTCATCCTTCTTATGGAGTCCTTTGAAGCTTATCCCGTGCAAAGGTTCTTTAATAAACAGCAAGTTATCCGCACCATTTTCCGAATGTCATCATTTAGTGGTAAACTAACTATATCAAATAATTCAATTAACTATATTCTAACGCGATACGTATGGACGCAATTTATTGATTAGGCACTAATTTGTAGTTTCAGGCCTCTTTCTTTTTTAACGGTCTCATTATCCCAGTACTATAAAATAGATATTACGATGTTTGGTATTTAACAAGCATTTCCATTTTTGTCATTTCAATAATTGTGCTTTCACCCTATTAACGTTTAATTGCCTTATTGTGTAATGTTTAATTCGTTTCCATGTGATGATCGATAAGTAACGTATATACCTAATTAATAACACGAAATTTCACCGACGCATTTCTATGTGAAAAATCGCATTGTGTCGGCGCATTAGTCTGGAAGGCATCATTAGCCAAATAACAATTACCGGCACGGTACAATTTTTTCAATGCGCATTTTTTCCTACGAACAAATCAGACTGAATTCCAGAGAAAGGGAAAAGTGCACGACCTCCCGCATCGGACGGTTTCAATTTCACCATAAAATATTATTGTTGTTACTTTCGACTAAACGCGTAACAAGTAATTGTACTACAAAAACACTCGCAAACCGCGCTCGTTGGTCTTTTTTCTTTGTAATATGCGCTATGAACCGGTTGAATACACTTAGGCAATGCCATAATGTAATTCTTTTGATGGAACTTTAGTTGTTGACCATCACCTTAAATATTACTTAACTCTTTTGGACCAATAGTATCTAATTAACTCAAATGATAGTGCAGTTGAGCAAATGCAGTGGCGACGATGACTGCTTTGCGTTTAGCTTTTATGATACCAAACTAGTGAGAGTGAAAAATTAAATCGATTCATTCAATATGAGATTGTTTTACATATTTCTGGTGTATTCAGTAGGTGAGTACTAGGAGTAATTACTTATAAGTTAGGGGTGCTTAGCTTGATTTATTAGTTAGATTTCAGATTCACGATAGTAATAATTACAATAAACTACCTAAACCCTCAAGGCACCAAATATTGGGTGGATGATACCTATAAAATCGAAAAGAACATCCCCAAACAGTAACTTCTATCCTGTAAAAGAAGAAAAACACGCAAATTGTTAGAGAGCCCTTAGATTATTCCGAAAAGATATTCTCTACTAACCATCTTTTTACATACTTAATAAGTATATAGTAAATAAGCGTATTTCTAATCGGTCCATAATGATGCTTAAATTTATGATACTATGTTAATGTATACAGATTCGTCACTTTAATTCCTTCACCAAACACCTTGGCACACACTTTTTAAAAATGTCGAAATTGTTCGGTTTATGGCATAATGCATTTGGTTGATTAAAAAAAAATCAATAACGAATTTTCGTAAATCTATTCCCATTAGTTTGTCATATAATCATTATTAAAGCACGTAAACTGGATTTAGCTTAGAATAATAGAGAATAATCTTGAATTTTGAGTTGCAATAAGTCGGACCGGGTCATGTTCATGCCATAATTAAAGTTTGGTATTAAAATGAGGTTCTCCTTGACTTAGATTATGGATATTGATGAAATTATTTTCCTTGCGTACATTAGTCTTGAACTTTATTTGATCTACAAAAAATTGCATTTCATCCGAATTTAAAATTGTGGAATTGATATCGCGTATGCTTCCTGTTACGTTATTTTCGCATTTAATCAAACTTATATGGTAAATGAATGCCAAGAAATTGCAATTTCACATGTTAGTTATTCCACTTTCTTCTTATTCATCACGATATGTGCGTGCAGCTGCGGAAGTACGTTTAATACAAGAAATTTTACTTGAAATAAACAAACTGCTTGCTTTTGTTTAAGAAAAATGAATAAACCATTCACTCAAACGTTACCGAAAAGGTTGAGAGATTCTCATTAACCATGTTTGAAGTAGCACAAAGGCATGGTCAATTATTTATTATAGGCCTCGTTGGTAATTGAGATTAATGTCGATCTTGAGTATGACAAGCAAATTACTGTTGTCATTGTCGACAACAACAGAACAATCCAGATTCGAGTACGTAAAATCAAAATCTGAAACAATCTAAAAATCCGATTTCCTTACGATCGATGGTGTCCGTCTGTCCGTGAACACGATAATTTCCAAACGCGTGGGGCGATTTGGTTCAAACCGCATACAACACGCCTATTGAAAATGGATCAAATCCAATAATCCCTCTGGCGCTTTTTTAGATTTACTTTAGGGTTTTTTTAATGTTGCATTATAAGTATGCCATGTGTCAAATGTATTTGTTTTTTTTGTGAAGATAGCGTTTGTTTGTTAATGATTCCGTTAAATCAAAGCTTACACTGATCATTAAAAATATCAAATTTTAGCTTCGTTTAATTTTGCGCAAATATATCATTTTGATATAGGGCATCTCCTATACAAAGGGTCCATATTTTTCGGTTGATAAGGAAAATGAAGGGTATTATAATGTCTGTCTTACTTACATGTAACGGGCGGTTACAAATTATCGATGATTCGCCGTGTATATTCTTCTTATCCTTCGTTTCTCGATGTCGGTGTAAAGTATGGGTAAATAATGGGTATGTAATAAGGAATAATTAAGTCAGTTTTGATCTTCACAGATCCTTGGTTAATTTCAACAAATAATAATCAAAAGTTGGGCAAGATATTACTACAGAAATTGATACTCTAATATGCCTGGAGGAATTACACAATTTTCATAATTCGGTGTACGTTTGAATTTCAGAACCTTTTTGTTCCATGTGAGTAAGGATTAGTGTTTGTAATAATTACGATTGCAAAAGATCTGAATTTTAACTAAACACACAAATAAAGCAAATAATTACAGTTACGATGAACCTAAAAAGAAACCTAAACCTAAACTATCTAAACAATTCTAAATTTTTGAAAATACTTTAGCACTTCAGTCACCGGGTTAAATTCGTACTTCATAAATAACTCAGATCGACCCGGGAAAAAAAATTTCTTATAGAATGTGGCCTGTAGAATCCATAATTTCAAACAGTTCCAAGATTGGGCTACCAGTTCAAAAGTTACAGCCCTTTGAATTTTCTTTCGAAATTGGTTTCTAGTCTATAACTTTTGATTGAGAAGTCTGATCGAAAAAGCACGAATTGTTTTGGATTCTACGCACCAAAATTAATAAGAAAAAGTGTTTTCCCGAGAAATTTTGGTGTAGTCGATTTTTGGTAAAAAAGGAAGGTTATACACTGCCCTTTTTTGAGGCCTGCAAAAAATTTGTCTCAGATCGACCCGGAAAAAATTGTACTTATGGAATGTGGCCTGTAGAATCCATAATTTCAACCAGTTACCAAGATTGGGCTACTAGTCAAAAGTTAAAGAACTTTGTCATTAATTCTTCACAACAAAATCGACCGCCGAGTTTTTTAAAGTTACGTACGCTGTTGGATTTAATTAGTATAAAGGAATATTGTCTTTTACCTTATGAATGAAGTCTCTTGATTCAGCATGAGTTTGTTGAACTTGATTCGGTCGATGTCGAACCTTGGAATTTTTTTCTGAGGCTCGTCGTAGATGGCCACCTTCTGGTTGTTTGAATTTTGTCACCCTCCTCTGCAGTTCAGTTTCCTCGAATAAATGAAGTACAGCACTCGATTTGTATTTAAAACGTCACTGCTCCTTAGTTTTGAAAACAAATCTAGCGATTAAACAATTTGAAAGCGATGTACAAAACGCGTGCTTTAGCCGTTGGTCTTTTCAGATTGACTAGTTCGTGAACCCTTTTTAAAAACTGCACGTTACTGCTATTTCACTTTCCATCCCGATATTTTTACACGAATATGCACTTGTTTTGCTTTACACTTTGACTGGGTACTATTGTCCTAAACGACAATCGTTTTAGGCACTATTTTGCAAGTTTGTGGTAGTGCGCGTTAAAAACCTGCGATTAGCATGCGACCTTCACGACGACTTCAATCGCATTGATTAAAATTTACCCTTTGTCTCCGACCAAAGTACATTCCCTCTATTCTAAATTTAAACTTACAACAAATTATACTATCTACGTTTACAAAACCTAATATACATTATATACAGTGGATTTCAAATTGATATTAGTTTACGTCTGTCACGTCGCATTATGTTTAAATGAAAATATTCACACCCATTACATACATTCCAAAATTGAATTTATTAAATATACTCAAAATTTACTATTCAGAAACTGATCAGTGAAATTAACTCAAATTTGGTCTAGACTTACAAATCAGTAAAAACCAAGACAATCTACCTAAAATAATAAAGTGTGAGTCAATTTCTGGCACACATAGGTAAATACAAGTCGTACAAAACTGAATGAAACGAGCTATTTAAATAATCCTTGTATGAGGGTATACGTCGTATACTCTTGAAGATTATTCGCATTAATAATCGTAATTTTGGAATTCCGTTTTCGGCAACAGAACTGTTCTACGATTTTCTTTAAGGCATAAACAATGTGTTCATTCAATTGAATAATCAAAGGTCTTTATTATGATTAAACAACAAATTGTATTAACCATAACTTGCTTCATAAGGTGAGGTTCCGGAAGCGGCAAACCCGTGAATCCGGTATCAGGATTAGGAAAAAAAAACAATATAAATTTCATATCGATCATAAAAACATAAAAAAAGGCAATAAATAGTTAAAAACGAAAAAAGCATACACTCTTCTTGGTGCAGTCAAAGAAGCAGGTGTAGCGTGCGTGAGCAGGGACGTAAGTGACCTTTTGAGCAATCTGTTGAGAGTGCTTGGCCGACTGGCTGGCTGGCTGACAGCAAATGCTGCCTCGTAGAAGAACGCTTGTAGAAAGACAACCCACCGGGTCCATGTAATTAACAACTTTAGGGACGGAGCTACATGATGTGGGGCATCTGGGCGCCATCCTCGAGCGTGTTATACTAACGTGGTGATTTTTCAGTTTTTTTCTATCTTCTTCTAACCAAAAGTAACAGTGCATCTAATCAAATTTCATTTAAATGTCTTCATAAATGAAAAAAGTTAGCATTACACATACGTTAAACCAAATTTTTGAGACTCCGCATGCGCAAAACAAAAATAACTGTACGCACGGAATCCTTGCATTAAGCCCTTCCAAATGAGACCCATATCGCTCAGTATGTGTGACGGACGGACAGACGAACAACAAAATGCAGCCAATAGCGATTTTTCACTTTGAGGAAAATATGGTAAAAAATAGATAGGAACCGGTATCACTCATGGCGTGTCATATTTTTGAAAAGAATAATTAATAAGCTATCTTTTACATTAAAATATACAGGGTGTTCCGCTAAATAAATGAGATTAGGTCCGATAAGTTTTTTCCCGACTCCGTAAACTTATTTTGTATAAATACAATGATGAAACCTATCAACGATTCTTATTTATAGGCAAAAAACCAATTTCAAGAAGAAATTGACGGGGCTGTAACTTTGTTTGAAGTTATGGATTCTACATGTCAAAATCTATAAGAAAATGTTTTTTCCCGGTCGATTTCTGACAACTCATTTTTCCGATTCAAAATATAGGCAAGACTTTGCATTTTCACCGAAAATCGACTACCCCAAAAATGATCGGGAAAACACTTTTTCCTATTAATGTAGCTTCGTAGATTCCAAAACGTCTCGAATTTTGTCGATTACACCCCAATTTCGACAAAAATTCAAGGGAATGTATTTTCGTTTTTAAAAACTAATACCAAACTTTGTTGAGATCATTTTTGTGCACCTCTGCGTTCCATATTTTTGTGTTATGGTTCTTGAGATAATAATTAAAAAGAAACTCAAATTTTGGAGGATAGCTCCCAAAAAATCCATTTCGAACATCGGTTTACTTCGAGAAATGTTTGTTTTGTATGTATGTGCGTCATTTTGTTTTGTGAAAACTGTAAAACCTGTTACTTTGCATAACATTTACAAACATTCTTCTGAGAACGAACACAAGACGCATATCCCCTTCCTAACTATGGAAAATCGTACTTCTCGTTCCCCCCATCCAAGTGTATACTTGTTTCCAATACAAAGATCAATTCAACTTGTGTTTGGCCACCCTGCCAGAAATTTGTGCCTAACCGTATGAACATATTTATTATGGTGTTTTATACCTTTTCTTTCTATTGTTTTTCAAAATTTTTGGCGCTTGTTTACATTGCCTCCTCTTTTTCACTTCTCAGTTTTTTTTTAATTTCAGTTCTTTTATTTCAGAAAACAAATGAGTAACGAAAAACAATTGAATTTTTTTAAATGGCAGTGCATCTTTTCAGTACGCTCATTTGATAGAGATTTTTTTCTCTTTTCGATGATGTAACAGGTTAGTACCCTAATACAAATTTTTCAAAAAGAAACCTATTACAATTACATCCATAACATTAATACATTAAAATAAAACCAATGACGTGTACGTTAATATTATTAAACCTTGAAGACAAAATGAAATTAGCGATAAAATGNTTGTTGTTGATATGAAATCCACATTCGTTACTACCCAAAAGGAAATGTGCTGGTGTCAAAAACATTAAATTTTCGGGCTGATCATCCAAGTAGGTAAGCGGTCTCATATTCACCGTAGCTTCAATTTCTGAAATGATGGTTTGTAGTTCGTCACAATCAAGGGATTTCTTTCCAAGTGACAATTTTAGAGCATCTTTTACAGTTTTGACCATTCGTTCCCAAAATCCGCCCCACCACGCGGCGCGCTCCACAATAAATCTCCATTCAATGCAACGTCCTGTGACAAAATTTTGAAATTTATCGGTGCAAATTATTTTGTATAATTCTTTCAATTCTAAAGCTGTTCTCTTAAATGTTTTCGCGTTGTCTGAATAAATGATATCCGGAACTCCCCTTCTTGAAATGAACCGTCTAAATGCGTTAATACAGCTCTCTGCTGTTAGATTAGGAACTATTTCAAGATGTACGGCACGTACCACAGCACACGTTAACAGCATGATGTAAGCCTTTTGCCGCCTCGATTCGTTGATAATGTATAGAGGTCCAGCGAAATCTAGGCCCGTTACCTTAAATGGTTCTGCTGAAGACACCCTACTTCTTGGTAAGGGTGCAAAAGGTTCATTGCCAGGTTTTGCTCGTAATCTCTTGCAAATTATGCATTTGCTCAGTATAGATTTTACTCTTTGCCTGCATTGTAAAATCCAAAATCGTTTTCTTATATGTACCATCGTCACGTTTACTCCACCATGCATTGTGGAAACATGAGAGTTCGAAATAAGTTTATCCGTTAGAAATGACGTTTTAGGTAACACCACAGGATATTTCGTTTGGTACGGTAAGGAGCTTTCCTGTAAACGGCCTCCTAATCTCATTATATCGTCTTCATCAAGAAAGGGACTTAGCGTTAAAACTCGAGAAGAGGGTTCAATTTTTTTACCTCTTCTTAGGTCAGCTATTTCACTTGAAAAATGCTGTCCTTGAGTTACCTTTATCCAATATCTTTCAGCCTCCTTTAACTCTTGAGCCTTCAAGCTTCCAGTTCTTTTGTTCTTTTTATTTCTTAGATTATGGGAATATCTTTTAACATAAGCGGTAATGCTAAAGATTTTCTCCAAACTACTGAATCTCTCAAGTTTGAAGATTGGTTCGTTATTCTGGATTACTTCTTCTCCTTGTACGAGCAAAACAGATGCTTCAGATCCTATCGCGATATCTTCTTCAGGCCATTCTTCTGGTTTAAATTTCAGCCAATTAGGTCCATGTTTCCAAACTTCCGATGTCATAAGACCTTTAGATGTTACACCCCTCGTTAGTAAATCTGCTGGATTCTCTGCCCCTGGACAATGGCGCCATACTCCAACTGAGTTCTTCTTAATTTCAGTTACACGACTGCGAACATACGGTTTCCACCTGTCAGCTTTGCCCATGATCCAATATATCGTTATTTTCGAATCTGTCCACAAAGTGCAGGAATGAAATTTAACGTCAATATTTTCAAGTATAAATTTCTGAAGTCGAGTTGCACAGACTGCCGCGGTGAGTTCCAGTTTTGGTAACGTTAAGCTCTTATCTCCCTTTTTGTCAATTGGAGCTACTCTACCCTTAGACATGATAAAGTTACATTCGACTTCGTTTTCGTTAACTACTCTGAGATACGCCACTGCTCCATACGCCTTTGGGCTCGCGTCCGCAAAAATGTGAAGTGAAACTTCGGAGTTTCTGTCTTCGAGTGCACATCTGGTAAACGAAAAATGTTTCAAAGATTTCAGTTCAAAACACCATCTCAACCATTCATTGGTGATATTATCAGGTGTGGTTGAATCCCAGTCGACCTTAAGTTTCCAAATTTCTTGGAGCAATATCTTATTTGCTCTTACCAAAAAGGGACTCATAAAGCCAAGTGGATCATAAATTTTCGATACTATTTGTAGCACCCCACGTTTCGTTATAGATTTATTATCGATTTCATATAAAACTGAAGTTATATCTACTGCTAACTCGTCATCGTTATGGTACCATAAAATTCCAAGTACTTTCTTGGCATTAACGTTTTCCTCGCGTTTCATCAATTTTCTGAGCGAAACGTCATTGCTGTTCCACTTACGTAAATTCATATTAGCTTTAGCTAAAATTTCTTTGGACTCTTAGTAAATACGTTCGGCTTGAGTTACGTTATCAACTGCTACTACCAAGTCATCCACATAGAATGAAGACCTCAAAATTTCGCAAGTGTCTGCTAGATTTTCCGGCTGCGATTGTAAAAGTTTCTTAAGTGTAACCGCCAGCAAGAAGGGACTGCACTTAATCCCAAACGTTACACGTTTCATTCGGTATTTTGATATTCGTGGAAGATTATTGACGTCATCAATAGGAACGCTATACCACAAAAAACTGTGAGAATTACGATCGCGTTCTGCTATAGCGATTTGCAAGAAAGCTTTCTCGATATCGGCTGTAAATGCAACTCGTCCGACACGAAAGTTCATTAAAATTCGTAAAAGAAACGGCACTAAATTTTCGCCTTGCAAAAGTACGTCATTTAACGAAAGCATACCAGGGGCGTGCGCCGACGCGTCAAACACGATCCTTAATTTTGAAGTGTCTTTGTCATCCCGATATACCGCCCGGTGCGGCATAAAATAAATTCGAATGTCATTTGTCACTTCCGGTAAAAGTTCGGCACAATCATTGTTCATGTATTCACGCATCGCACAATCGTATTCCCGAAGTTTGCCGCGTTCGTTGAGTTTGCGCGTTAATGACTTTAGCCTATTGAAGGCACCGTTAAAATTAGAGTCAACCCGTACGTTTAGCTCTATCCAAGGCATGGCAACACAATATCTATCGTTTTCAAAAGTTATATTCTCATCTAAAAAGTGTTTAGTATGAGATTTGTCCGTCACGTTATCATTGTTTATCCCGATTGTTTCAAGAGTCCAAAAGTTTTCTTAACCCGTTACCAACAGTCTCACAATCGAGCTCGCACTGTACGTGTAAAATGTTCGCCACGTTAATCCCGACCGAAAACGCATATTCGTTAAAATGTCCGCTGCCTACACCGTGAATTGTCCAACCAAATTTGGTTTCGATCGCCATCAAGTCTTCAGTGATTTTCTTCGTGTTATTGGTCACTATTTTCCAATAAAAATCAGAACCAATTAAAAGCGATATTCCATGATGAACGTTAACGTTAGAGTAGCACAAATCCGCTAATCGATAATTTATGCTGAACTCATGTATCAATGGTTCTTTTAATGACGGTGCGCTCAATGAATCAAAACAAATTTCGGGCACTTCAATCGCGTTGAGAGTCACCTCATCGTTAATATACTCGCTTTTCAACGTTAATGATACTTTTCGACATAAGCGAGCCGGAGCCCTTTCAGATTTTCCAAAAGGCATTATCGATATTTTGTGTGTCCCTATAACAGGTAAGTTATGCTTTCGTGACACACATTCTTTGATAAAAGTTAAATGGCTACCTCCATCTATAACCATACGTAAAAAACTCTTAGGTAGGCCACTGTTCGTTATTATTTGTGCACAAGCGGTTTGTAAATAAATTATTTTGCCTAAGCACCCGTTCGCTAACAAATTTGTCGACTCAAATTTACTACTCGATGCGTCATTTTTCGTGGATGCAGTTACAGTTGCAGATTTCTTCTTATAATCTGGATCACACATAGACGTTGCGTGTTTCGCTTTACACTTTGCGCAAGATACATTTACTCGACAAAACCTTGAATTGTGATTCGACTTGGTACATCGGAAACAGCACCCTTTAGATTTTAAAATCTCTTTCTTTTGCGCCAGCGTTATTTTGCTATCACAATCCATCGCGCCATGATCGTTAGAGTTGCAAAACAAGCACTGTTCTTTTACAGATGTAAGCAAACCTGCTGCTGTGCACGTTTTATCACTAGATTTCTGAAATCTATTTTTGTGAACTGAATTTTTCTCGTTACTTTTAGGCTCATCTTCCAAAACTTTAGCCTGTTCAATTGATTCTACTTCTAACTTAATAAAGTTTAAAAGTTGAGAAATTTGATGTTCATATGAGATTTCTTTAGAACTTATGACACTTCCAGCAACAGACTCGTTATCATCATTATCATTAGTTGTAACCTGTCGTTTGAGGAATTCAGTTCTCATAGTAAAGGGTAGTGCTTTTAATAAAATAGATTTCACCATCATCCCATAATTTTGTGGAGACACTCCCAGCGTCTGCAGAGATCGCGTTATTTTTGAAGCTGTATTGTATAATTTTCTCAATGAAACATCATTTGTGGTTTTGACTGGAGTTAAAGCTAACAGCTGTTGAGTGTAGTTATCGGCAATTTTTTCGTTATTTCCGTACTGCTCCTTTAAAAGCTCAACTGCATCTTTATAGCTTGAACTACTGGACGTTAAACCTTGAACGGTTATTGAAGCATTTCCAGTTAAAACAGACTTTAAATATGTAAACTTAGAAGATTCCCCTAGATCGTTATTATTGTGAACAGCAGTCTCAAACTGCTCCCAAAAGGCAGGCCACATTTTATAATCACCGTTAAATTTTACTAATTCTAATTTGGGTAATCTCACCGCCCTTTTGGTTTCTGCCCTTGTAGAAGCTGCTCTGGCTGCACGTCCTTCGGCTGTAATGGACCCCACGTCTTCTTCGGCGTCGACGATGCTGGCTGCATATTTTCCACCCGCGCTTGATAGTTCGAATTCCAACCTGGCAATCGCTGCAACCGCCTTATCTTCGTATTCGATAATTTTCTCGCACTCTGATTCAATCTTATCGACGGGTATCTCACTTGCTACTTCAATATTTACGCGTTTTAACGAGTCGTTCACCGATTTCAGTCTGTTAATTAAAACAATAGCTTCCTTGTGGTCAACCGGCGCGTTATCATCAGACATTTCGTTAGCCCGATCCACAAGTTTCGTTAGCTGCGTCCGATACGTTTTCTTTAGCGCTTGATTCATGATATGCTTCAGTTAATGCACTATTTTTGACAAACAGTTCACGTTATGACGTTAATCAAATTTTTACACTTTAACTGTCAATACCGGCACGTCCGTTAGAAACCGAATTGTCCGTTATTAAAGTTCCACGATTCACTTTCCTCTTTCCCGGGTTTCGGCACCATGAAAAAAAGCATCGACAATTGGTAAAACACGGTATTTTAATAGTGCTTTATTTATCAATGAATTAAACGAATTCACAAAACAAATACGTAGGTACAATACGTTACTACGCTAATATCAATAATTCTCGATCTTCCTATTTTTCCCGCCTACTTCTTTTTTGCTACCCTTGATTATTCACGGGATTTTCCACAGTAACATGTTAGCAGCACTATACAATTTTTCAAAAACCTATTACAGATACATCGCTAAGCATTAATCTGATATCCTGTCCTTAAAATAAAATGGTAACAAACGTGCACATTCATTTGTTTTATTTTAATGTACGATATCTAGATTACTGTTATTGATGTGATTATAATAATTTTTTTTTAAATTTTCTAGTATTAGGGTACTAACCTGTTACGTCATCAAAAAGAGAAAAAAAATCTCTATCAAATGAGTCTAATGAAAAGGTGCACTGCCATTTAAAAAAATTCAATTGTTTTTCGTTAGTCATTTGTTTTCTGAAATAAAAACAACTGAATGCTGCCTTATTATGAGAAATCAAATAAAACTTTTATATAGACAATTTTTGAATACACTCCATATTTAGCGAGATATATACCCATACCCATACATAATGGGCACTCTGCACATTACTTTATACAACTGTGTGGTTCATTGGCAATTAAATAATGTAACTAAAGTTGACCTACTTGCCAATGGTTTTAAACAGGAACATAAATCGCTTTAAATTACTATCAGCAAGGCTAAGGGAAGAGCATATACATTGTACATTATGTAAAAGCAAAGCAAATAAAAGTAATAGAGATAATGGTTGAAGAAATTGATTTGAAAGAAATAGAAAAATTATGGGTAGGGGTAGTATCAGATTGGTTACAGGAAGTTATGGAAAATATACTGAAGTGCGTTATAGAGAATTGGAAGGTATAGGCGGCAGATAGAAATAATTGGAAAAAGCTCGTAAGTAAGTAAATCGCCCACACCGTTGAGCTGAATACGGGGACTTCTAATTCACCTCTCAAAATAGTACATTCCTTCAGTGAAGAATCGGTAAAATTACCATGACTTAATATATGTATATAAATTAAACAATACATCTATAATGGAAGCCCTTTTATTTTGCACTGTATTGTATACTGTATAGTGAATGAATGCCCTTAAGCTTAAGTCCATATTCATGATTCAGATCTTGTAATGAATATTCTTCCTTAAAACAATTACTCTATCCTTTTAGTAGGAGTTAAGTCAATATGGAATTGGTAATTATAGTTTCAACAAAAATTTGCCATGTACGGTTAATAAATTTCATTTGGTGAGAATATCAGTATTTTCATCGAAGGTACATACCTACGAACGATATAATAGAAAATTTGTGAACGTAAATACCTGACATTGCACGTGCGGGGCTTTATTCAATTTTTGAAACAGGCATTGACCTGAAGTATAATTTCAATTCGTATTGTTAACTAAATTGTTATTCTAAACGTTTTAGCTGCAACGACGCCACACGAAAGTAGGGGCGAGGAAAATTCGCAAGAGAAAAAAGCTTCGATCCCGTTGTCATCCCTCGGGAATTCTAACATAACCGTATATTTTGGATACGCCAACAACCCGTTTGGGCCATCAGTACGTTTCGGGCGCGGAAACGTAAAGTAAGTGAATAAAAAAAAATTATTTGCAGTATGATATTACCATAAAGAAATAGAAAACGGTAAAAAGGGTATTGGTATGGATTTACATTTAAAGAAACTAAATCGAAGTGCGTCTACTTGTAGGTAGTTGACATTTACGTTGAAATTTTTTATTAGACCAGGTTGCGGCGAAGGCTTATTCGTTGCTTTCTTGATGGAGATCCTGCCAATTTTGATATTAACGTTACGATTGAGCGCATATGATTGCATCTGTCAACGGATAGACGGGCATGAGTGTCGTTAAATTAGCTTTCTGAAAATATCGGCCGGTGTAGGAAAATTGGGCTCCGAAAACCCGCTCCCGGAATATTCTGTCCCTCCCGATCAAAAAATATAGATTTCATTTTATTTTTCACTTTTTGCCTTTAATATACATTCATCACACGAGATAAACAAATAAATCTGCCAAATATCGCATAGGCTTTACAAAAGAATTAAATATGGAAGTTTATACAAATCAATTTAGGTACCAAAGAAGTAATATCTAAGGTTACCACCCTCGTATGTCGTATGTATGGTCCTTAAACTGGTAATAAGAATTAAATGGAAATGGAAATTGCGGTACCCAAATATCAGCCAAAACCTAAAGAAAGGTAGGTACACTCTAAGTATATGAAATACAAATGCCGGTACTTATGATAATAAAAGAAGAACTCAAATTATTTTCGAGGACAACAAGTAATAAACCGTGAACAATAATAATGCTTTGTAATGTAATGGAGAGAATAAATCGTTACAAGTTTCTCAAAGTCAAATCATTTACTAAAATATGAATATTACTTTATTTTTTTCGCTATGTCAGAAATCATATGATTGAGCAAAGATTTGTTTATAAATTTAAAGAACTTCTTAACAATTAAAATGTCAATATTTCGCAAATCAATGGGAAAACAGCTTACCCCACAAATTTGTCATCCGAAAATTGACTGCCTCAATGCCGTTTGCCAAACTTTTGAGATTATTGAATTTTTTAAAAGATTGATTTACAAATTGGAGAAAATGGAAATTCGACGGCCACGTTAATGGTTGAAAGAAAAACCTAGTTCAAAAGGCGCAATCCTTGATGACGCTTGGGATGCCTGGTGAGCAAATTGAGTTAACCAATGACTGTCAGATATCGAAAGAAATGTGGGAGAAACTGCAGAGAATTCACGTGACGCAGGGACCACTAAGAAAATCAACGCTGATCAGAAAGTTGGCAGTAACAAGACTAGAGGAGGATTTAAGGAAGCAGGAATTTAGAACTCCATAGTTTCAAAGAAGAGTTTCGAGAGAAATCTATCGGGGAAAGTGAAAAGAAAAAGAAAGAATTTCCTGAAAGTGCCACCAGTGTAAAAAGAAAAGGTACATGGCCACATTTTGCAATCATAAAGAGACAACAAATGGCAGCATCAAGAGCTAATCTTCTCTTGCATGATTATTCCAAAATAACGTTCACGTTTGTAGGTAATTTGTTTCTAGCGCGTTTTTTTGAGGGACAACTGTGTGAGGTTACAAATTAGGAAAATTTCTGCTGTTTCAGCGACTCCCACTTAGAATACGTTGATGAATCTCCAGGAAACAGTAACAGCAGCGCCTTCAACACTGACGCTGATACTGAAGAATATAATTTTTCAAACCGAAGAAAAAGAGGCGTGATTCATCTCTACAATATGATCAGTTGCGCTACAGGATGCGATCCCTTAATTTATAAGGGCTACGGATGCTATTGTGGATTTTTGGGTTCTGGATACCCAGTAGACGGAATTGACAGGTAAAGCACTCATACAAGAAATTATATAATACTGGTATAATCCCCCGTGTACATTTTCATTAATAACATTAATAAATTTACGTAAAATGTCGTAGGTGCTGCAAGAAACACGACCGATGTTACGATGCATCCGATTGTCCGACATTTTTAGAATATTTTATTCCTTTTTACTGGAAATGCTTCAACAATAAACCCATTTGTGGGAATGGTAAGGGCAAATCTGGTCAAAACTACCGATTCGTTACAAACTTCTGTTGCAGCAATAGATAATGATGAATGGAACGATGCAGGATCGTGTGCATATAAAATATGTCGTTGCGACAAGATGCTTTCCGAATGCTTAAGTAAATATCCTTGTCCATCCTCCAGAGCACTCTGTCACTCGTCTCCAGTACGACTGCTCCAAAACGCACTTATGGTGCCGTAATTGTCAACGTTCGTGCTTAAAATTTTAGTCTTTATCCGTGTACATAATCTAAACATTATAGTAATAATTGTATATGTGTATTATTAACTTGACACCTTTTAATAAGACCAAACATTTTCTCAATTTTCTCTTCGTGGTTGCGCAAACGCATCCCAACATCGGTATTTGTTAATATTTCAAATAAAGTTGTCTGCATCTTAAATAAAAATGCGGATTTTGGAGTACATAAAAAATTAATGTTGCAAAATTAACAGTACGCTTTGGGCACACAATTTGTGGACACGATTCTCTAGAATTGTTACAGTTTTTCAGGGTCTACACGTTCACAAGCTTCGAGGCTCGTTTATCATACCAAATCCTCAAAAATATCCATAAATAATGATTTTATAGATTTTATAATTTTTGATTGGGCGTTTTATTAATGGATATATCTCTCACGTTCAGCGGCCAAGTAATGTTTTAATATTAAATTAAAAGAAATGTATAAAACAAGTTCCAAAACCAACCCTTAAGTAGAGGTGGTTTATTTCGTAAAGCAAGTAGTTATGCAAAATCCATTATATCGAGCTCAGTGCCGGACCTTAAGTGAAGTTCGATCCAAATTATGAGTTGCTCTCGTTGAAATAAATATAAGTGTAGTACCCCCTTTTCTACGCATCTAAACCACAACGTTTTAAAGACAAAAAATCACGTACTCCACCTCGCACGCCGCCAGCCAGGGGCGAATCCGTAAATCGTCATTCATTCAAAGCTGATGTTGTTGCCACTTGGGCCCGGGATGGGTGGGACATATTTATTTCAACGAGAGCAACTCATAATTTGGGTCGAACTTCACTTAAGGTAAGTTCGTTTGATCCATAAATTATAAGTTGCTCTCGTCTCATAAATATAAGTGTAGATCTTGAAAGAAGCAACAACATCTAATCAAAGTATCATAACTTCATCAAAACCTATTAGGTTACTAAAAGTGCCTAAATTAGAATTGAGCGTTCTAAAGAAATCAATACACTGAACAAAAATTTCGGTGCTTCACTATTAATTAAAGAGGACTGCACTAGCAAGTCCTGTAATTTGTCAAAGGGTCTAAGTCTTTTATAAAATCGAGCAAACGTCTGTGACTTTGCCGACCAACTAGCAATAGTTATAGAAGCTGAAGCATGCCGAGTATTGTGTGCAGCAAACAAAATAGTATCCATCCCACTAGATTTTAAGACATCTTAATCCACCTGCTAATTGACTGACTCGACACCTTCTGAAGGGATCTCTTGTGGGCTATAAAAAAANAGAATTCTAATTGTATAATTAATAGTCTTAAGCTTTCGAATGATAATGTAAATAGCTATCGTCTTAAATAAATTTGACGTTTCTTCTTGTCAGAAAATTATCAGTTGCTACGCAACACTTTCCGGCATTGTGATGTAATAGATCACTTTCCGGACTCAAATGAATGATGTAATGTACTGTATAGCGGACAGTATGAAATAAAGGAGTTTCTACTCATATGGGTTAATGAATACATTAAACGTTCCAATTTTATGAAGTAAGAGTATAAATTCTTCACATTATTGGATAACAGCAGTGAGTAATAATTAATCACTGGGCATGGCTTTAAAAAAACTCACCGCAGCCAGCCAATGAGAAAGATTCATAAAAAACAAAGAATCGATCTGTCAATTTATCTGGTTGTAACTTCCCTTTGTATCGAAATATAGGACTTGCCCAAATCTAAGAATTAGATTTAATAACACAAAAAACAAAATGTGAATGCAAAATTGTATAATTGAAAATCAATATTAAATTAAATAAAACATCCCATGCTAATTTAGACCGGTTTTAATATAAATTAAGTTGCTGAATTGAACTCAAAGGAAAAGATCACTGTATTACCGACGCATCGAATTTGAAAGTGTCAAGATGGATAGCGAAAATGAAAATAATGAAGTTGTACGCCGCCGCCAAATATAACAGAAACGGCAAAAAAATTATGTTTAAATTTATAGCCGGAAAAGTCTAAATATCTTAGATCGATCTAAGCTAAATATAAATATGAAAATTTGAATATTTCACTCGCATTTTCTCGACCTAAAAGACAACTACTTACTACTTACAAAAGGATCTTCAAAGTGTAAAAATAGGAAGTGAGGTGAAGTATTCGTATACAAATTCTGTTACTTCGTAAGTCGCACATGCCTGTTATTTTGTCGTAGTTTTGGTAGTACCCGCATTATTCAATGTTTAGGCGATTAGCTATAATTACATATAGCAATAAACCCACAATTTTAACGATCAAATTTTAAGAAATGAGAGACGAAAGCTTGGCAACCTTTTGACATCTCTGATATCATCTCAATTGTCACACTGTCACAGTATGACCAACTTTAAATATTTATAAAATAACTCAACTGCAATTGGTATGGTAACAAACGTCAAGTTTCAATATTTTCATTAAATTTTGCCAAATATTCGTAGAAAAAGTATAGTATTCTATTCGCATGTAATGGCTATTACTCATTCGAAAGAATTACGGCACTCGCCTTCGGCTCGTGCCGCAAACACATTCTCATGAGTAATAACCACCATTACATGCTCATGGAATAATATACTATTTTTTGGGATTGATCTACTACATCAAATGCTTTAGAATAATCAAAAAAAAGTCCAGTGACTTTTTTCCCTAATTCGAGATTTCGGAAGATACAGCGTACAGATGAAAGGACTGCATCTTGGGTGGATAATCCTCTTCGGAAACCAAATTGATGCGGATACAGGATCTTGTGGCGTAGTAAGAAGTTCATTAATCGTGCATAAAACGCTTTCTCAAGAATTTTTGAGAAAGCAGATAGCAAAGATATGGGTCGGTAATTTCCAAATTCGTTTGAGAATAGACCATAATTTAAACAGTTCCAAGATTGGGCTACTAGTTCAAAACTTACAGCCCTTTGAATTTTCTTTCGAAATTGGTTTCTAGTCTATAACTTTTGATTGAGAAGTCTGATCGAAAAAGTACGAATTGTTTTGGATTCTACGCACCAAAATTAATAAGGAAAAGTTTTTTCCCGAGAAATTTTGGTGCAGTCGATTTTTGGAAAAAAGGAAGGTTATACCAAAGAGTAACCATGGGTACTCTTTGCTAGCACTCACACTTGAATCTGAAGTACTGGCTGCTAAATAGGTACCCAGAAATAACCCTACTGTGTTTTATTAATAAATGATGCTGGTTTCGTTCACAAAAGAAATAAGCGTCAGTAGTTCCAAATTGCCAATGCCAATTTGGGGAATTAAGTGACAAGTAATCAAACTAAGGGCTTATTCACTTTGATCATTAGCAGGCAGTTAGAAGTATGTGGATAGGGACGTGCAGTGTTTATTACTGGACCCCGCTGGGCAGGATAAAATATTCCTACAATTCATGCTTGGGTACCTGACGGTCTCGAAGTTGACGACTTTTATATTAACATAAGTATACATTATTTATTTATCTTACGCATTACTTTTAACGAAAAATTCGGTAACGTTATAATATTTTTGGTATAACAACACTAGGTTCTAGAGCATTCGAGTTAAGTGTGGTTTAATGGTCTTCGATTCAATTTCGGATAACTGCACATCAATGGGCATGCGGTCATCGTAAAGTGTTGGTGCTTGTAAAATAATTCCTGCTGTCCCAACGAGTACAGCAAGTGTGAAGATCCATAAAAATAGTCTGTCTAACACCATCGCTACGTACTTCCAATCTTCCTTTACCTAAAAAGTAAAATGACACTAACGTTGTTATAGCAAAGAGTACCTACCCATTTTATAGTGACGACAAATTTAAAAAATTTAAAACATAAAAAAGTCACGAAAATTTATGAATTTGTTAGTACGTTCTCTAATGGGAACAATAAAAAATTGAGCAAATAGAATCCGTTAGATCTATTTCCAACAAACTATATTTTGCTGGTGCTCCCCCGGCATATTGAATAATACGAATAATTCAGTTTACCCTAGTAGAATCCTCTTCCCTCTTCGTGTGATCCGCAATAAATCTGACACCATCTATTGCCTTATGTACCTCCGGACAGTGATGCCAAACATGCGAACCGCGACAAAGAGCTTCCTCTAGAAGATCTTGTCCTAATTTACTGCCTAAATCGTCAATTAAATTTGCACCGAATGGAGGTGGAGTGGTCCCATGAATACGACAAGCGCTCAACGTCGATGCCTCTAGTTCTCTGTAAAGAACTTTGTAATTTATAGACGTCATAAAATCATTACCTCGGTGTCAGTTCATCTCTCGAGCTAGCACTGGGAAATAGACTCCCGGGATCTTCAAGAAACTCTATCGACTCGCCGTAAAAACTGGCGTCTCGTAATTCTAAACCGTTGCAAGTTCTGACCATTACCCTCTGACTAAAAGAATAAGGTCAAATTGAAAACGTCTAAGGTAAATTACTTACGATTGATACTTTCTCCTCTCGATTTGATAGTGTGGTCTACGCATTACTAAAAGCCTAGGAAGAATGTGTATAAAAACTCGACGCACCCATGGCGCCATTGTGTGTGTCTGAGGGGAGCGAAAGTGTACATTGAGCACGACAACGGTCACACATATACTGAAACAGATTCAAAAGCTACGTATACCAAGAACAAAATAAAATTCCGTAGCAATTATTTTTTACACAAATCCCTCTTCCAAACTTACCTAAATGTGTCTAAAATCATAGTAAATAACACAAACTTTCCGAGAAGTGGAACCACTAGTGAGGTGGGAGGAATAATTTCGGCTAGCAGTAGGAAGAACACGGTGAGCGACAACAGGATGGATATTGATAAGCTAACCTGAAATAAAGTGGCCATTTAAATACACTATCCCATAACTAGGCCAGGCTTCGCCGACTTTACCTTTTCTCCACTGTCGGAGGGTAAGTAGAACACAAGTACGGTGAGGAAGGAGATGCCCATACAAGGGATGATGAGATTTACAGTATAAAATAATGTTTTTCTTCGCATTGTAATATTAAACGTAATATCCAAATATGGTTCATCACAGCACGTGTAGAATTTTTCGTTTCTGAAACAAGTTCAATTTTTATAATCAAAATAATTCAATAATTCAAAGTTTTTACTCTTATTACCAAACAAGTGTATAAACCAAAGTCTTTAAACGTTGCAAGTGCTTTAAAGATCAATTATACACGCGTTTATTTATTATACATGCAATATAATTTAAAAATAAGGGAAAGAAAATGAAATCTTCTAATTAAGTGGGTTAATTATTCGTAACTCCACGATTGCCATGGAAATCTCACTTGTTTGCTTATAAACTTCTTAACCGACGTGTTACATAGTTGTCTACTCATTAACAATATGCTAGCTTTAGTGAATTAGTATTCTCACCTGACTGCTGGAACCTCTAAAATGTCCCACTCCACTGATTTATAAAAATCCCTTAGATCCACACCCAAATTCACTACGTTTGATCCTGTGACTTCATCTACATGTCGTAAATCTACCTGAAATAAATTACAATTAGTTTCATATTGCCAAAAAGAACGACTACAATAAATAAAATTTCGCGTTTATTGTACCTTTTACCTACTATGTTCACTTCGCCGAGTGGTGAGGCCAGAAAACGTTCCATGTTTGATAATGAAATACTAATGAAGATTAAGAAACTAACCTGAAATCCATCGTAGGTCCACGAACCAAACTTCATCACACAAGTCTGTTCATCAAATGGAAAATACTCTACGTCAATTTCACAAGAGGACTTGTAAATGGCAGGAGGCTTCCATTCGACACGACCAGTAAAATTTAAAGTTGCTTTCGTTGCTAATGTCACTTCGAAATTGCCATCGGCACTGTAACATGCAAATTAACATTTGCGGAATTGTATCACTCAGAAAATTATGAATGTATCTAATTAAACCGTAGGATTCTTAAAAATTTTATTGATTTTGCGAATGATGGGATGTCCAGTGTCCACCTGCTAATAAATCTATTTGCCAAACAACTTGTGTCATATTATTCACGAATAGATTTATTAGAAGGTGCTTTACTTAAATAGGAACCATCCATCTGATTGATCTTAGAAACTGGTGGTGAACAATGGTCTAAAAATGTACCTAAATCCAATTTGAGTCAAATTACCGTGTCATCAGATGATTGATTTTACTACACCAATAATCTATGAATCAACTAATCAATAATCTAATAATCCATTAAATCATAGTTTACCAAAGAAATGATCGATCTATTAATAGAATACTTTAAAATCAATTAGTCGATTGTTTTGCACTGGCACAGACAAACATACAGACAAAAACACAGGCACACAAATTTTAGTGCTTTTTTCAAACAACAATCATTGTGCTAAACAGTACCTACTATAAAATAAAAATAAGAGTGTATTATGTAACTGAATTGAAATAATATCGAATATTATATCCATTTTATTCGTGTGCATATCATCAAATAAGAAATGGCGAAAACTGACTTATTATAAAGCACTATATCGGGTCTCCATATGTGATCAGATGGAACGTGTAACATTTCAACTCCTCCGTACTCTTTTGGGTCCCATTTCAGCTTATAATCGAACCACGACTGAAACAAGTTGCATATATTAGTATCCTTTAAGGCATTCGCTATCTATGTATCTGGCTTAGAGGACCAATAACATACTAATTGTAGTAACAGTATTCACTTTGTCTACACTGATGGAACGCCCTGATAAGGCTACTCACCTGCTCGACCCAGAGGTTCGTTGTCATGATCTGATTCTTAAGGTTCTGAAACAATGAAACAAGCACAATCAAGTACAATTAACCTACTTATTCTCAACGGTGAAACATAAATGCGGCGACCAGTGCGGGGGTTATAGGTTTCAACCTTGCATTTTGTGATAACTTTATGAAACTTTCAGAGGATGTTCTAGACACCCTAAGGTTCACTTTCAGCTAAGCCGCCACCCCCGCAACCCCGGACGGCACTTGTTATAGCGAGTTTCTTAAGAGCAAGGTAGCATTTCAATACCCGCCCATAAAATGGGTCAAAAATGTATATCGAGGGTTTGTTTTGTACTTTCTTACATCTAGGAAGGTTGAAGGGAATTGTCAAATACCCAGGGAGAATTTATGTAGGGTATTTTACGTGGTTTACCTATTTTTAAGGCGCTTTTAACAGTGCGGGCAGTAAAATCGCGACGGAGACCTCTTTTGGCTGCTCTATTGAATATTATACTATGCTCTAAAGTATTTATTGATACATTTAAATGCTGAAAGGAAAGTTAACGATAACTATGGCACTAAAATTATTGACCCTATCTTGAGAACACTCGCCTCCGCAGTCGCACAATTCGGTGCAGGGCATGTCGGACTTGGCACAGCTGCATATTTGTGTGCAACCTTTTTTAAGAGAGGCGGTAAGTAGGCGAATAGATGAATTTACAATTGAATCCTTATTCAACAAACAAACTTAATCTACATACATTCGCAGGACATGTATGGGGACATTGCCTCCTGGCGCAACAGCAACTTCCGGATCCGTGTGATTGAGGTTGGAGAAACTCGAGTGAAGATCAAGAATGGAAGCATGTCTGGACTTTAAAACCTCCACTTCCAGAAGCTTTTGTAATCTTAGTAAAATGTGGATGTAAGAAAGGTTGCACACAAAGATGCAGCTTTGTCAAGTCCGATGTGACCTGCACCGAATTGTGCGACTGCGGAGGCGAGTGTACTTAAGATAGGGTTCAATAATTTTAGTGCCGTAGTTATCGTTAACTTTCCTTTCGGCATTGTAAAGTCTCAATAAATACTTTAGAGCATAGTTAACTATATAATATTCAATAGAGCAGCCAAAAGAGGTCTCCGTCACGATTTTACTGTCCGCACTAGAGAATGCAATGCCGGGATTGCGGGATCCCGAAATACCGGGATCCCGCAGCATTTTTGCGAGATTAATCCCGCACATAAATGGAGCGGGATCCCGCGGGATTTGCGGGACTGAGGAATTTGTAGACCAAGGGGACGATTCTGTTTGCTTTGTTAATGAAACTGATAACGGCGAATTATTTTTTAAATAATTGTTAAACTTTTTTGTTAAAAATGTACTATGATTTTTGAGGCACTTTAGAAGAGTTTTTGTGCTTTACAGGAAGGTTTTTTTGAGTTCTAGGTTAGGCCGAAGGTACTTTTTAGCGCATTTTTGCAAAAAATTTTTTTTTGTAAAAAGTAGCTTTTAATCTCACTTTGGCTGGCTGGCTGGCTGGTCGGCTGGCTGGCTGGCAGTAAATGCGCGCCCGTAGAAAAACGCTTGTAAAAAGACAAGGAGTGTACATGTAACTATCGGGGCCGTGTAATTAAGAATGTTAGGGATGGGGCTACAAGATTTGGAGTCGACGACATCTGGACGCCATCCCCGAGCGTATTATACTAACCTGGAGATTTTTCAGTTTTTATCTATCTTCTTCTACAGTTTTTCTCCGATTGTTTTCAAATTGGTGTCGTCGGGAAGATCTTGTCAACGCGCACAACTCCTGCGTGGCGGAATGTTGTTTTTTTTCCTAGGGGCGAAATAAACCACCTTTTGCGCGGCGCGCTTCGAGGGGTAGTCGACTTTGGGCGCCCAAAAGTTTCTTACAGCGCGAATCGCGGTCTCTCTTTCTCGTGTCACTAATAGAAGGTCGAGCTATGTGAAGTACCCAAAAGTTGAATACGATTTTATGCCGGGATTTTAGCGAAATCTACCAAAATGTGAATTACGAATGAACGGGACGTCGGAACTGTGTATCGACAAAGGGAATGTGGTAACCCCCGACGAGATCTTACTGATGGTGGAGTCGAAACTTCAAATCCGAATTGTTGCGGGTGATCAGAAGTGGGTGTCGACAAAGGGAATATGGTAACCCCCAAAGGATTTTACTGATGGTGGAGTCAAAACTTCAAACGCGAATTGCAAGTGCACGGTAAGTGAGAAAATGGTACCGACAAAGTGAACGTGGTAGCTTTCGGCAAGATCTTATTGATGGTGGCGTCAATATTGGCTAATAAAACACTGATCTGCCACACAAAAATGCGCTGAAGTCCCTTGGATCTCACACGAGGACTTTGATCATTTTTTGTTAAATATTGTGATAATTAGCGATTTATTTTAATACAGAAGTTAACCGCTTATTTGCCAATTTATTTAAAGTTTTGCGAGATCCCGCAAATACCGTGATTGAGATTTTGCTGCGGGATTGCATTCCATACTAGAAACCAATTTCGAAAGAAAATTTAAAGGGCTGTAACTTTTGAACCAGTAGCCCAATCTTGGAACTGTTTGAAATTATGGATTCTACAGGCCACATTCTATAAGAAAAATTTTTTTCCGGGTCGATCTGAGTCAATTTTTTTTGAGGGTCTCAAAAAAAGGCATTGTATAACCTTCCTTTTTTAACAACAATCGACTGCACCAAAATTTCTCGGGAAAACACTTTTTCTTATTAATTTTGGTGCGTAGAATCCAAAACAATTCGTACTTTTTCGATCAGACTTCTCAATCAAAAGTTATAGACTAGAAACCAATTTCGAAAGAAAATTCAAAGGGCTGTAACTTTTGAACTAGTAGCCCAATCTTGGAACTGTTTGAAATTATGGATTCTACAGGCCACATTCTATAAGAAAAATGTTTTTCCGGGTCGATCTGAGACAATTTTTTTTTCGGGCCCCAAAAAAAGGCAGTGTATAACCTTCCTTTTTTACCAAAAATCGACTGCACCAAAATTTCTCGGGAAAACACTTTTCCTTATTAATTTTGGTGCGTAGAATCCAAAACAATTCGTACTTTTTCGATCAGACTTCTCAATCAAAAGTTATAGACTAGAAACCAATTTCGAAAAAAAATTCAAAGGGCTGTAACTTTTGAACTAGTAGCCCAATCTTGGAACTGTTTGAAATTATGGATTCTACAGGCCACATTCTATAAGAAAATTTTTTTCCGGGTCGATCTGAGACAATTTTTTTTTCGGGGCTCAAAAAAAGGCAGTGTATAACCTTCCTTTTTTACCAAAAATCGACTACACCAAAATTTCTCGGGAAAACACTTTTTCTTATTAATTTTGGGGCGTAGAATCCAAAACAATTCGTACTTTTTCGATTAGACTTCTCAATCAAAGTTATGGACTAGAAACTAGGGAATGCAATACCGGGATTGCAGGATCCCGAAATACCGGGATCCCGCATCATTTTTGCGAGATTAATCCCTCACATAAATCGAGGGGTTTGCGGGATTGAGGAATTTGTCGACCAAAGGGACGACTCTGTTTACTTTGTTAATGAAACTGATAACGGCGAATTATTTTTTATATCATTGTTAAACTTTTTTCGTTAAAAATTTACTATGATTTTTGAGGCACCTTAGAAGACATTTTGTGCTTTACAGGTAAGGTTTTTTTAAGTTCTAAGTTAGGCCGAAGGTACTTTTTTGTTAAATATTGTGATAATTAGCGATTTATTTTAAGTTAACCGCACAGAAATGCTTATTTGCCAATTTATTTAAAGTTTTGCGAGATCCCGAAAATACCGGGATCCCGCGGGATTAACAACTAACAATCTCGCAAATACCGGGATTGAGATTTTGCTGCGGGATTGCATTCCCTAGTGCGCACTGTTAAAAGCGCCTTAAAAATAGGTAAACCACGTAAAATACCCTAAATAAATTCTCCCTGGGTATTTGACAATTCCCTTCAACCTTCCTAGATGTAAGAAAGTACAAAACAAACCCTGGACATACATTTTTGACCCATTTTATGGGCGGGTATTGAAATGCTACTTTGCACTTAAGCAACCCGCTATAGCAAGTGCCGTCCGGGGTTGCGGGAGTGGCGGCATAGCTGACATTGAACCTTAGGGTGTCTAGAACATCCTCTGAAAGTTTCATAAAGTTATCACAAAATGCAAGGTTGAAACCTATTTTGGCTCTTAACCCCTGCACTATTAACAATATTGATAAATGGATTAACAATCATAGGAAAGATTGCAATCCCAATAATTTTTTAATATAACGCTATGCTTTCCCAGCAGTATTCTTCCGAAGAAGATACCAAACCGAAGAAAGCAAGCAACATAGAATATGATGTTAAAGGACCAAACCCCGAGGAGTCGATGGTGATCGTCTGTCTGCCCGTGAACACGATAACTGGCAAACAAGTTCATCTGCTCTTCCACTTTTTTAGATCTTCTTTATCGAGGTTTATTGATTGTTTTTTCTTTGCGCCCATACCACACACTTCCCTTTAACTCGTAACATATTCATGAATTTACAGTGAACGGTCCCCCGTACAAGTGCTGGAGTGATCCCTTTCGGCCTTCTTTTCCCACAAAAACATGTACCTATGCAACCCCGGAGAGATGAAAATTCATGGTTTTGCATGTTTTCTTGCTTGGAATGGCCGGAAATTTTCGAAGGAGGATTTAAGAGAGAGATTATTGTTTCTTGAAGCGCCGTCGAAGCAGAAATTCCCTTTGCAAAGTTCGGAGCTCTACTTTTAAACGTTTATTGCCAGGGACGCTACGCTCTCATTGGTTGGCCGTTCTGGCCAATAGAGGTGCGACACGTTTTAGTTTGCTGCCGGTTGTGCATGCGGCGCGTCGTCACATTCAAAATTATGATTTTAAAATGTGACCAACGAAATTCAGGTCAAGAATAATTTTCTGTTTATTAACGCTCAGTTAAATTGAACGGAAAGTGACCGTAATTTCCCTTTTTAATAACAGTTTAGGTAAGCAAGCAGGAGATGTTTTCGGTAACTTTCTAAATCAATTTGGCGAGAGATAAGGGTTAATAGCATCCAACATCATGTGTGCATCATCATATAATGTAATAAACGAAAGCGGCAAACTCGTTACATTATCTAAATTCACGCAGCTGATGTTACCCTATCGCAAACTTTAGGTATCTGAAGAGTTCATCTTTCTTTTGGTCGGATACATAAAACACTTATCTATAAGCCATTCTTATTACGATGGGCCAAACTACAATGCAGCATCAGAACCAATGGAAACGTGAGAACGTAATCACAAACAACGTATGCATAAGAAATGTCCACTGTCCAGTTCCCTTTCAGATTGATGTCATGTCATGGCATTTGCGTTTGTTTCAAGAACTAAACTTTAAGCTACAAACATTAAATTTGCGCTCCAACTAAATGAGTTTTGGAACAAATGCACAAACAAACTCAATTGAAGTCACTTTCATCTCATCCCTTTTGACGGAATGGTAATTTTGTTAAATAAACAACACATATAACTTTAAAAGGTTCTCCCTGGGTTGAGGTATAATTAAGCCATTTGCCGACGTTTTATTTCAAATTCAATTGCGAGTAAAAAAATGTCGAATACGTGGATGCAGAGAGGAGTGTGTGAATTTTAATATTTCATTTTCATAAATTGTAGATTCCCTCTGTAGGTCCTAGTCAATATTTATACTAGCACACTCTGCGAACTTCGTAAAATATTCTCATACCTAACAAATATGGGACAACAATTTCAGAAAAATCAGTGGAGCATTTTCAGCTTCTCACTTTCTATGTTACGCTTGTGTGATAGAAACCACAACGAAAAGGCTTAAATTGGAGGACTAGTAGTGGGTACAGACGGACAAAGTGCGGACAATAGCGTTCATTTTCCTTTTGGAAAATGCGCTAAAAAGTTCCTACAAATTTAGACAAAATACATGCCGTGTTTCCCTAGAACTCATGGAATAAAAGAACCGAGCAGAAGAAAATTCCGAATCATTGTCCTCAGAGGGTAAATATAGGTGAAAAATCTGGATCAATATCTACAATACACAAAAATTAACAATCAAAGGAAGTAACTCTTGAATTTTAATAATTGAAATCTGACCTTAATTTAATACGAAATTTGATATACTCAAAAGTAAATAAATAAATAAATAAATAAGTTTTTTTATTCCGATTAATACAAAAAAATGTACAATTATTATCAGTATTCGCCGCACTAAACAAATCACAAGTATTAAAAAAAGGCGTAACACTTTATACAGATACATACATCTAATGGGTAAAATTTTTAACCAATTCAAATAGATCTAAAAGCAACTCCACTCATTTCCCATTTGTGACAAATAACAAGTCTCTTACGTAAAGTACATGAAATACTTTGTTAATTAGCGGGACCTTCTGCAGTCCAGAAGGTATCTGAAGGTCCTGGATACGGTAACCTTAGACTGAAGATGAATGCCGCTAAGTAATTTTAACACTCCAGGATTTACCTCTGGATGGACGAAACAGTTACCGACGTTCAAAAAAGGCAGCAAAGAAATAAATTGACTAAAATTGATCAATTCCTGAATCCTTCACAAGCAATTCCTGCAGCTAGCCCTAACCATCAAGTTTTTTTAAGCTCAGAATTAAGTAACGTCAGAAGATCGATGTGAGGGTGCTATCTTTATTAAAGAATTCGAATTTTCTGGGGTGTATTTATAGTGAACTTTCATTTTTAAGATGGAGAACAAAAAAAATAACGATTTAAGTCGATATTATAATTAAATGATCACAAAAAATTCGATAGGTATGTCGATCATGGTATTAAAGTCTGTAAATTCGATTCAAAAAATTCCATGGCTGCGGGTGGTGGGAAAATGCTATTTAAGTTGAGTTCCATCACAATCAATAAGCATTATTGCAAGTATCGTAATATCGACTTAAATCGTTATTTTTTTTGCGAAATTTTCAATTAACTACATGTGAAATTAGATTACTCATTAATAGGCGGGGGCCGAAGGCCCAATCTTCAAATGAGTATAACTTTTGTTTAAAAAGTTAAAAAAAACTGTTCGACAATTTTGTGCCTTAACTCATTAAGTATGTACACAACAAATTTCGTGGATTTCTCTCCATTTTCGTTGTCCGGCCAGAATTGCAGTGGAACTTTTTTTTCGAATTTTCAAAATCTAATTCCAGATTCGTCATTTTCATGTTCAAAAACCCCCAGATACCAAATTTCGTTCAAATCAGAATTTTTTCGCACCCCCAAGTAGGGATGCGCCCTTTCGTGGTAAGAATTTTGAAAAATTTTTCAAAATCGGATAGGGCATACCCGAAAACCTATTCAAAGACGTGTAACTCTTATGGTTGCTGAGAAAAAAATGAAAGAAGAAACTCAAATTCCTTTTTCCAAGAAAATTACTGCACAAATAACGATTTCGGCATCTTTTGGGTAACAATATGTTTGCTCGTTATGCACATAGACCACTTCTTAGGCATAGAGCAATTGAGTTTGGCCGTTTTCTCAAGGAAATCGGTGCGTAAATAAGTTAATCTTGCACAGTTGCACATCTGGTACGCGTACAAGCTTTCATATAGCGAAAACCCGTCTAGGGACTGAGCTTTAGCGCGGAACGACGGACAGACGGACGAAAGAATGAGGCACTTTCACTAAAAAATTAATGTACTACTTACAACATCGATGAGTTGTGATAACTTGAGTTTAATTTTAACAGTAAGTGCGTCGGTAACGTTGACAACGGGTCGTACTAATTTATTATAATTTGATAAGAGGTCATCGTAGAGACGTTTGGCATCTGGATTACCCGAAGATCCTGAAACAAAAGAAAAGTGAAATTTATTAAAATTCTTTCTTCTAAAATCAGTACCCAAACCATGATGACTGACATATGGCCGTAAGAAGTACTTAAAAAACGCACATGTTGTTCTCATCTGATATCTTTTAAGATTCAAAAATTTGAATTTTGGTAAATAAGCTCTGGTGTTTTCATTACTGCCTCTGTTATACAAATCAATCACAATCACCGAAAAAAAACACCTTAAGGGCCGATTCTACAATCCGAGAAAAAGCTATACATAGAACAAAAGTCGATCGTTGCGTTGGTTACCATTACATCAACCAATAGGATACATGTTACTATGGCAGTTGTTACAAGAATACCTTATTCTGCGAATAGGTGTAATTGTAGAACCGGGACTTAATGTGATTATATGTCATATTCGAAATAGGAATTCTAATGACAGTCTAATTCACCAATTTTTGCTCGTTTTATCTTAAAATGAAAAAAAAGATTATGTACAGCCGACATAATAACTCAAAAAACTGCTTTTTAAGGAACATGCTACCCCCAGATGCGTAATAACAGTTTCAGAACTCGTTTAAACGTGTGTTATGTAGTGTTAATAAAACCAATTGCTCCACATATTTTTTTCTTCTTACTTATCATAAAGATTAGCTATGTAGTTACTCCTTTATTAATAGGCTATGTAGAAAGATGCATTTTTTCTGCAGATACTGTTGATAAAAGTTAGCTTGGTTTGGGTTGCGTCCTTAATATAGGGCTTCATTTTACTAAATATAATAGTAGTCCAGTAAAGGACTACTTTCTTCGAAAGGAATCGATTAATTTGAATTTTAGTAGTTAGAGAATAGCCTAAGGATCTATTAGATTAATAAAATGCAGAGTATTTAATCTGTCGTTTAATTAAGTTACGCTCAGCGTCAATGCCGGCAATAAAGTGATTCTTATTTATACACACCCTTACATACTGTAACGTAAATTTAATTACGTCGATTATTTATTTACAATTAATTAACAATACATTTACGACAGTTTAAAAATGGATTTAATTTATAACGGTAATTACAATTTATCACTACTGCTACTTCATCCTCTTCTTCAGTGACGTTTTCACAAGTTGGCAGTTTGCATGAGCTTGTACACTTTAAGTTATTGGCATTACATAATGGTAGTTGTCACGATTTTGAACAAGAGCAGCTTGGTAATTCTACGTGAGGTGTATTTTTTGTTTACAAAATAATCTATGTCAAATTATCTTCCGATACTCTCTTGCTATAAAGCATTTAAACCCTTGACTCTAGTGCAATATGTTGACCAAGACGAATATCTTTTCTCTGTTTATTAACAGAAGCTTGAATATTGCTTTTTTCTTTAGCAAAATATAATCGGCAGTCATCCGTAGGATACATTATCAACATTATCTAATTAAATTGGATGGTAGATTTAAGACATACATTGAGAATAATGTCGTCCCGGGTATTGTTTAAGTGGATTGCTTAAATTAAAATTTGTCTTTTAAAATCAAATAAACCTTAAGAAGTGGAAAAAGAAACAAAACCCCTAAAATTGTGACTACCAAGTACCATCATTAAGAAAGTGCTTGTTTTACAATAAAACTTTTGGAAGAACATAATGAAGTTCGCGTGTCAAAATGAAATTAAATGTGTCAGTTTCGAGTTTCTATTTAGTTTTCTTTGTTTCTGTCTAATTTGTTTAATGTGAAAGTTTTAAGAGCCTTATTTAACTCATTCGTTGCCATTACGAAATAAGAGTGGTTTATTATTCTCCGATTTGAGTAATCATCATACCATTCGTTCGCTTGAACTGTCCGAGTTAAGTGGCAATGGACCTAGTCACATGTGTGAACGTACAGTGCTCAAGATCGATGCCATTTTTTTGGTTTATTTGAAGTGTTAATTTTTTTGAAAAATAAATATTTCTGCAAATGCCCGAAGTAGCCATCAACTTTGTTATTTTAAATAGGGGCTCCCTATTTTTTCTACATTTTAGGATTCTACGTCGAATTTGGAGTACAACGATACCCCATAGTTGACCCTTTGCTCCAAGGGCTTCGTCGATATTCAAGTTTTTAAGTCAAAAATTGAATTAGCGGTAATTTAAAAAATTTATTGTTTGAAAACGGTAAGAGATATTGCAAAATAATTTTTAATGCTTTATTGAGGAAAGATCGAAGTTTCTTATGGTATACGAAACCGTCTAAAAAAGGGAGACTACGTCACTTTTTCAAAGCTCTAAACTTTTAAATATTTACATTTTTCCAAATGGCACCCCCCTTTTTTAGCGCATTTTTGAAAAAAATACGCTATTATATTCACTATAATCTGGCTGGATGGCTGTCCGGCTGAGATCTCAGCAATTACAATAGCAAGAGACTTCAAATTTTTACTAAAAGCTTTCTGCTATAGTGTAGATGTGCCGGCTCTAGTTTATTTTGAGTTAGATTACTCATGAGATAGATAATTTTAAACTTCGCTAATAAAATACTGATCGGTATTACCAAAAAAGCGCTTTCAACATGCATACGCTGATTTACAACTTGTTGTTCACTGTTGTTTTCCTTTTTCCGAGACCTTTAATTTGATACAAAATGTCAAAAGCTGCTTCAAACGGTTTCCGAGATATTCCATGTTTTAATTACTTCTTGTAGCAAATTGATAAAAAAAATTAAGTCTCTTTGAATATCATTAAGCGATACAGTTGAATTTGCAGCAAAATAAGCCAGTACAGATTATGATTTCTTCAGAGTCTGCCATAGGCGCTCAAAATGGAGAAGTAGAAAAGCAGAACAGAGACATTTTGAACGACTGAAGATTGGTCATTCCATGAGGACGAATTGGTAACAAGAACTTCTGAATTACTGAATGATGTATAACAGCACATTCTGTGACAGAAAAACGTCTTCGGAACTCTTCTTCCGTAAGATTTCCAACCTCAAAAATACCAGTATAAGTATCTGTGACGAGGAAGTTAAAGAGGAGGGCTATCGATAAAAGGAGAAAAGGAAAATACCTAGTGAAGATTTATTGAAATATTAGAAAAAACAAAAAAATAATTAATTAAAGTTTTATTATATTAAGGGAGAGATGTAGCATACTGGATTATTGGTCCAAGGTGATTATATAAAATATAATAAAAAAGTTTTGGTAATGACGAGATTTACTTTATTTCAGTTCAAAGGGACCGGTAGACATTGAAGAACCCTAAAACCATTGTATAAACCTTTTTTGATACCTCGTATATGTATTTTCCCGGATAAATGAGCGTCTCCAAACTAATCGGCGGTAATTTTGAAAGCTCGAGCCCGGAAACAATTGAATTTAGGTTTATTATATGCTACTTAGAAATTTTTCTTAACATTAAGAGAAGAACCGAAATATCGAATAACGTACAGGGTGTTCCATTAGAAAAAATGCAATTTTGGTGTGCCACGCCTTTATGGCGTACCCTGTATCATTAAAATTACTACTGCCTAGTAGACATTGACGAACCACAAAACTTTTCTTCATATCTTGTATATTTGCCTCGATAATTGACCGTTTCCAGACTTATCAGCGACCCCGTATAACGTTCATGTTTAAAAAACCCTGAAAGACGATGCATGTAGGCTGGGAGTGCTATTAAGGAAGCGCTGAAACGACGATCCAGGCTAGTGAGCGCTGGTAGTGTAGGTTAGAAACGCGCTATTTAATTGGTTGCACGACGGCTGGCGATCGCACGCGATGTTTCGCGACACCTCTTTTGCGAGCGCGCGATTTCATTGGATGGAAACCTTTTGGAACATTGGTGGTTCGTTCCGAAAAAAATATGTCTCGGTTCCCTCTAATCCCAACAAAATAAAATAGGTATTAATTATTATACAATTTCTTCACGTCACCAAAATTTGAAGTAGGTAATTCTGAGACCGTTTTTGAACCACGTTTTTGAGCAACACCTTCCCAACCTTTTGCCTTATGGTGAAGGAAAGTAGAACAATATTATTGTAACAAACCTAAATAAAGAGTGTTTCTATTGACTAAAAAGACTAACCTGATATGAGCACTAGGACGATCCACATGATCCCCACTAGGCTCTTCATACTTTCATGGTCACGTCATATCCGCATTGTGCTCCGTCAATTTCCTAAAAAAAAAGTCAAAATTAACCACATTTTAAACCAACTTTACATTAGCAATAGCTTGTTCCGTCAGAAGAATTGATATTCTTTACAGTTTTAGTCGGCTATACCTAAACTTTGCATAAGAATTCCTACTCAAATTCAAAGGTACTTAAAAATATATGTTAAGTGAGCCTATAGAATTACTAAAGCAGGTGGGTGGTATGACAAAATTGCTTTCTTTCCTGTACACTTTTTAGACTTCGAAAATATGGATCCGGTCGTTTACAAAAGAAAGCCATGCAACAGCCCTAACTTTTGAAAAGAATTTGAAGTAAATTAAAATTCCCGTTCCATTAGCTCTTTTGGTTTATTACTGAAACGCGAACCTTGGGGTGTATGCTAAATGTGATGTTAGAGATTTAAAGTGGATTCAGTATCTGCGAAAGCTGGAGTGTACAAGTGAGTGAGATGAAACGTTTAACCCTCTCAGAGTGAAAAGCCTCTCTCAATCAAGAAGCATATATCGATCACCGGCATTGTCTACGTATTCGATGAGATATATTCGTTTTCCAACAACCATTGTTGTGGTTAGTGGACTTTGATTTATAAATAATGCTTCAATTTTATATTGATCTTTAGGTACACTAATGAGTAAGGCATAGTTAACTTTGGGAAATGTTTTTTTTCCATCACAAAACGAACGTCTATAGTATACGGCATTTCAGATTAAAAGGGTATCTCGTAGGTATTGTTATGCAATATTAAAAATATATACCTACCTACCTACAACGGTATTTCAACTATTTAATGTATCGAGATCTAAGGGAAAGCTTCCAAATTGGTATTGCATCTTCTGTGCCTATACGGTTTTATTTCTTTACGACCAAAGTAACTCAATAAAACCTTCTAAAGCATGTCGACTTGAATAATGTATTTGAGGCAAACGGTTAGAGCCACGCGAATTATGTAAGCCTACGATCATTGAATAAATGTTCGTTTTATGACGGTCTACAACGCGATTATTAATTGTTTTCGTTTTTTGTTATAAAATTAAATTACAAACCTTTCCATATCCATATCCTGGTGCGATTGGTACATAAGAATAATCTAATCTCGGTATTGTTGAGCTTTACGTCCTTTCAGTGAGCTTAACTGGCATAAAAGTGTCTTAATAACTAATACTGACCATTTTTGTGGATATTATAACATTTACATAAGAAAAAAACAATTGCTTTTGAATTTTTACATACATTTTATATAGCAGTGTTGAGAAAAATGGTATAAAAGCAAGATTGGATGCCACCGCTCAATTCTATAACAAAGTTTGTCCCGTATTATTACTTCGCGAAATGAAAAAAAGTTCGCAAAACAACTAAACTGTCAACTTTGTCGTAGAAGTGAGAATTAACAACATATTGCCATGTTTTGACAATAATAATGGACTATTTGTAAGCAAACGACGTATTTTGTGGCTAGATAAAGTACTTATGTATCGTTTCTTTAATAAAAAGCAAGATGCTTTGTAAGCTTTAATCTGGTTACTTCTTTTAAAAATTGCCCAAATTCCAAATATATATTTGGTCGATATACATTCACCACCCACATCCTTTACACTGTACAGAGATTACACGAATAGTTTGAAATATACCCTTTTGAAGTTTTTACTGAATTAGATAATAAATGATTTTAATTTTTAATAAATTCTGGACATCTTCACAATTTGACCAAAATACCTAGGAGTGCCTTGGACGTAAAAGACAAAGTACGATCATTGCTGTAAAAGTAAAACAAAAACACCTGCAAAGCTGTCGTGATCAATGCGACTCTATTTATACCAATTACAAGTGTGAGTTTACGAGATCTGATTGGTCTAATGGACCTCCTTCATAATGAATCATTAAAACTTTTACTACTTACTTAACCAGATAAATAGGAGTGGAGTATAATACGCGTATCTTCAAGCATTACGTGTTGCAACGCTACATTTATCCCCACGATTATTTTTGAAGTGAGCCATATACTCTTCAAAAAACATTTTCAATGATTTATTATTATTATTATTATTTACAATTTAAATCTTTCCAGTTAGTTAAAATTTTTCCGGAACAATGAAGTGGAACAGTGACCAAATAATAAAGTTTTTAAATGTGTATGAGAAAGTTTGTGGCCAGAAGGTGTCAAGGTAGCGCGGTTTTTTCAAAAGCGCCTGACACCACTGCAAGAGAGATTCCCTGGACGAAGTGTGATGATAACTTCAGCGTTTATCACATCAATATACAATGTTTATCGAATAAAATTGACGAATTTAATCTATTTCTAGAGGACAATAATTTCAATGTTGTTTGTATTTCAGAACACTGGATGACTAAAACTCAATTAGAGATGATCAACATTTATTCGTATTGTTTAGGTGATTCTTACTCTAGGACTGATCATATTCATGGTGGGGTAAGCATATTCTTAAAGAAAACTTTAAATTTTAAGCCCGTACAACTTCAAAAATACGTTGTTGAAATGCATGCAGAATTCTGCGGTATTGAGATAGTTTCTAATAAAACATTAATTATTGTATTATATCGTCCCCCAGATGGGTCGGCGGAAATTTTTATTCAGAATCTTGATCAATTACTGCATGATCTCTGTAATAATTTTCAGAATATCGTAATACTAGGCGATTTTAATTTATGTTTTAATAGACCTGATAAGACGGTAAAACAATTGATAAACATCTTTGGCACATATAACCTTAAGATTTGTATTTCGGAGTTCACTCGTGTTACCTGCACCTCTGCTTCTTGTATCGACAATATTGCAACGAATATTGACGATGATAAATATCTATCGGGTGTTGCGAAATGTTGCCTATCCGATCATTATGGTCAGTACATATTTCTAAAGCACATGGACATCGTGTCTAGACCCGAAATATGGAAAAGACAATTTTCAACTTTTAGAATAAATGATTTTCGCACTTCTCTTTCACAAATCAACTGGAACGATATTAAATACAAGGGGTTCGAGGTAAATAGTCGCCCAAACTTCCTTAATGATACTCTCAGCACTCTTGTAAATCAACATTTTCCTTGTCGTAGATCGATAGTGAAACCAAATTCTAACGTTACGTGGTTTAATAATAATTTGAAAAAAATGCGAGATTTAGTGAATGCAGCAAAAATAAGAGCAGATGTTACCAGGGACCTATTACATGCTCAAAGATATAGGTTACTAAGATGCAATTATCGGAAATGTATAGTGGTTTCAAAAAGGGAAGCTTATGAAAATTTTATTAGTGCGTCCAAGAATAAAAGTAGAGATGGTTGGAAACTAATTAATATGGAAAGAAATAAAGTGAAGCCAACTGAAATTATGCTATCACATAATGAGTTAAATTCCCATTTTGTGACAGTTGCCAGTAAAGTAGGTACTTAGCGAAATCCCCGCATCGAGTAATCAGGTTGCGGATTATTTAAATAAATATCGTTCTCCTTCAAGCTCTTTTTATTTATCACCTTGTACATATGAAGAGGTTGTAAATACGGTAAAAAAGCTAGGAAAAACGAATAGTCTGGACGTATATGGCATAAACGGTAAGGTACTACAAAACTCGATAGACATCATTGGTAACTTTTTCACTGACCTACTGAACGATTGTTTCTTGGAAGGTGGAGTTCCATCCTGCTTTAAAATAAGTAGAGTTATTCCTGTTTTTAAAGAAGGTGATAAAACTTTAAAAGATAATTATAGACCAATCTCAATAATACCAACACTCTCAAAAGTTGCCGAAATCTTAATTAAAAATCGTCCAATGGAATTTTTAACTAAACACTGTATACTTAGCGATAGTCAATTTGGATTTAGACCACAGCATTCTACTATAAAAGCAGTACTTTCCTTAATTGAATATATAATTGGGGCTCTCGAAAATAGAGAAATACCAATAGCGCTTCTTTATGATCTATCGAAAGCCTTTGACTGTGTGCAACCATCCATATTAATACAAAAATTAAATCACTATGGGATACGTGGTAAACCATTGCAACTATTCCAATCTTATATGACAAATAGAAAGCAATGTGTCTCTTATAATAATTTCGCATCTAGCACTGAACCCATTCTGTATGGAGTACCGCAAGGGTCGATACTAGGACCGGTATTGTTCTTATTGTATATAAACGATCTATCAAATATAATTCATCCTCACAAATGCATTCAATATGCTGATGATGTTCCGCTATGGATAAAGAACAATTAACATCCAGCGTAAGTCTAATTGAAGAGAGAGCACAGGAATGGTTGACTACAAACAAATTAAAAAACAATCCAAATAAAATGCAAAAAATAACTTTTACTACAACAAAAAATAAAAATAACAGATCAAATGTAAAGTTATTGGGGATACTTATTGATAATGAACTGAACTGGGAGGCTCACATCGATAAACTTTGTATGAAGCTGTCAGGAAATATTTACCTTTTAAGACAATTGCGAAAATCATTAGATGGCGCTACATTATTGAGCTGCTATTTTGCAGTATTCTACTCCATAATAAACTATAGTATTATTTTGTGGGGCGGAACTGCGTGTGCATTACGAGTATTTAGGTTGCAGAAAAAAGCAATACGCATCATAGCTAGACTTGGGACTAGAGACCATTGTCGTGACTATTTTAAAGAATTAAAAGTTATGCCAATACCATGTATGTATATACAGGGTGGTGACTTGCGTAACGCATCATAGGGATTTCAATGTAAAATTCATAACATGCGATTATTGGCTCCCCAAATTATTTTAGAGCAAAAATGTATTAAGGTTTTTTGTAGGAAAAAATTTTTTACGTCAATCAACCGTATTAGTTTTCAATTTTTTGCATAATAAAGACGGAAAATTGGAAAAATAAAACCCGCATCTTTTCAATAATCTGCGATGCCATGGAATTTTCTAAAACAAAAAGATATTCAGTTATCAATTAGCACCAGTTCGAAATGGATTTTATGATCGCCTTGGTTACTGTCTTGCAGCGAATGGTGACTTATTCGAATATTTATTGTAAATTGTTATATTTTTAGTAAGTTGGTCTTTCTTTATGTTGAATTCGCTGTTTTAAATATAATACTTTTTGATAGAATTTGATTTGTTTTATAGCAGACATTCCATGGCATGACGGATATTGGCGTAGTTTTTGTATTATAAAATTCCATGGCATCAAAGATTATTGAAAAAGATGGGAGTTTTATTTTTCCAATTTTCCGTCTTTATTATGCAAAAAATTGAAAACTAATACGGTTGATTGACGTAAAAAATTTTTTTCTACAAAAAACCTTAATACATTTTTGCTCTAAAATAATTTGGGGAGCCAATAATTGCATGTTATGAATTTTACATTGAAATCCCTATGATGCGTTACGCAAGTCACCACCCTGTATATCAAGTACTACTTAAAATACATGCACGAGTAATTCACAGTAAACCAATCTCGGATAAGCGGCATCACGAGCAAAATACAAGATATAAGGAACAACTTTTACCACTCGTGTACAGGTTATGTTTGTCAAAAAGTAACTCACTTGATCTCTCGCTCTATAATAAATTAAATAAAGAAATAAAAAAGTTGCCATTACGGGAATTTAACCGAACATTAAAAAAATATATTATATCAAATTGCTATTACAGTGCCGAAGAGTTTATGCTTGCCCCATAACCCTTCATTTATGTTAATACTGTTTGTTTTATATTTATTGATGTGTTTGTTTTATATTTTATTCATATGTTTTGATTGTTATATACCTACTTATTTTACATGTTAAATATCCAGACGATAAGCAGTGTCAGCTGAATTGTCAAAAATAAAAAAAAATATTATAATATGAGGTACTTTGGGACATAAGAAATTCGACAATAATACTATCAAGAAACGAAGTCTCTGTTCAAACAATGAAATGTAGTTTCTTTTGTATTTTTTCCCGTAGAATCAAATGCTGAAATCAGTTTTTGACCAATTTCCAAAATTTAAACAAATTATCAACATTACTAGAATATTCAATGTTGCTGGAGTGGTTTTTGGAGTCTTTTCGTTTCTTGAGCTTCTTTAATAGACTATAATTTTTGTATTTCATCAAAAAGTATAGATACAAACGAAGAGAAAAGAACAAATCGAACTTTCTACGATAAATCTCTAAAGGACAATTTTTATTTGAAGAAAAAAGGTTTTTTGCCGAAAAAAACAATTATTTCGGAAACCTCTAAATTTTTATATTGAAAAAATTTGTAGTTATTTGAATCATAAAATAGTACCTATATTTCAACCAAGTCTCGTTAAAAGAAAATCATTTTTGCGGAAATGAACAATAAAAAACAAGGTTTCCGCGGTTTTTTCGGTTATTTTGAGGTTATGTCAGTTTTTCACGATCTACAACATTTCCATTGAACACTTTTGTGTCTAATCTCAACTTTTGCCGGAAATTGCAGTCATACGATTTTCACCCATTTTCAACCGGGTTTTTTGTTTTTTATTATTCATTTCCGCAAAAATGATTTTCTTTTATCGAGACTTGGTTAAAATATACTATTTTATGATTCAAATAACTACAAATGAAGAGGATTCCAAAGTATTCGTTTTTTTCGGCAAAGAACTTTTTTCTTCAAATAAAAATAATTGTCCTTCAGCGATTTTTCGTAAGGACTTCTATTTGGTGCCATTTTCTTGGTTTACAAAAGAAACTGCATTTCATTGTTTGAACAGAGACTTTGTTCCTTGATAGTATTATTGAAACATTCAAATGAAATAATTGTGTATGCTGAACTATACTATACGGGAATTTTTGAAAACGGAATGACCGTTTACACTAAATTTTCACCCCTTTTCACCCTCTTGCTCACATACTTTTTGTTTTTGTTATATGTTTAACATATCCATTTGGCAAAGTTCCATCCACAATTTTCTTTTATAAAAAGTTTAATTTGCTGGACTAGTATCAGTACACGGAATGTTTTCTGTTTCTGTCATTTCTCTTAATAGTACCTCATATTTCTCATACACATTTAAAAACTTTATTATTTGGTCACTGTTCCACTTAATTGTTCCGGAAAAATTTTAACTAACTTTCCCACATTATTAGACGCAAAAACCAGGCCCGTAGCTAGGTGGTGGCCAAGGGGGACTAATCCCCACCTTACACCTAGAACATGGTTTGCCCCCCCCCTGGAAGTTACGGTTGATGGTTCCGTTAGAAAAATTACAAGGGCAGTCTTTATCAAAAACTTCTTAAGCCCCCCCTCCCCTAGAAAAATACCGGCCACCCCCAACTACACTGAAACTTAACAGTCCAGACAGACAAGTCGGCCACTAAACTAGCCAAAAATCTAATATGGCGTCCATTTTCCACATTTTCCATTTTCCACATTTTAAAAATGACGATTTTCACTTTTTTCCAACAACGAAACGAATTATTTTTTCAAAATATCGCATCGGAGTATCCAGCAGCATCAAAAACTACGCAACTTTGCCAATTAACCGAATCAATAAGTATAACAGTAACAAAGATAGGCATATTATCCTACTCAATTTAAGACATCCTGAATCTTCCGTATTCAATCCTCGCTCATATGACACATTTATAAAAAGTCGCTTTTGGGTCAGTCACCAGGTACCTCGAGTGTATTTGTATTGTGTTTTGTAACTATTGTAAGCATCTTTTTTGCACATATTTGACATGATGTTTAAAAGTATATTCGGGGTTGAAAATGTAGCCTAAAAATCTATATTCATCATTTGAAAAGATTGTTGTATTAATAACTTTTAATTCAATCTTTTCGGATGTTAATTTTTGCTATTCAGTCTTATGAGGGGCAACATTTAGGCCAATTTCCAATAGATTACAGTGAACAATTATTGAAATAGATTATTCGATGAGTTTTTTAAAGAGCTATGTCATCGGGAAATTATACACTTTTAGGCAAGTTTTTGCAAATAGAGGATACATATAAAGTGTAGAGTAAGGGACTCAACACGCCACCCTGTGGAACGCCTTTGTATGTTCTAATTTCATCTTTCAAAAAGTCAGTAAATACTATTGGTTTGTACCACTTTAAGGCTCGCTAGTTTGGCTATAAGTAGGTCGCTGTTGACATTGTCGAAGCCTTCTTCGACGTCTATAAAAATAGCAAGGAGTTCTTATTTCTTACTAAAAGACTCTTCTATTTTCAACAATTTATCAAATTATCGATGGTAGATCGTCCTTTGCGACATCCGGGCTAGCTCTCAGGTTGAAAGTTTTCAGTCGACTCACCATTGTATTTTTAAGCATGGTTTCAAAAATCTTGCAGGTGAAAGAAGTGTGACGTTTTTGCCATCAGGTTTTTTAAGTAAATGTACATAGGATTTTGTCCAATCTTCCGGATAATTTTCTCAATATAGTTGTTGGGGTAATTATTGTTTTCGGTTATTTGTTTTATGATGTTTAGTTCAAGATTGCAGTGATAAGTATCTAGCGGTGTGTTAATAAGTCAGTTAATGTAAAAATTAATGGCTGTGGTATTAATATGTGGAGAGTGGTAAGAATTGTAGGGGATTCTGATCTCGGTTGTAGTGGGTTTTGTAAGAAATTTTATTTTCTTGACGTGTTCTGGTATATGAAGTTTAATTGTTGATTATTTAAATTTTAAATATCTTCAAAGTTTTGAAAAATCGCAAAAAAAAGATTTTCGCTATTTAACACTTCTTAATGGAGATTTCGAATATGGAATCCCGTTTTAATAAATTTTAAGATGACGGAGAGACACGTGAAAACTTTAATTTTTCTTATGGGCGCCATTTTAGATTTTGACATTTTGAGATTACGTCTTTTTAGCGCATTTCCACAAAAATTAAAAAAATGCGCTATTGTGGCCACTTTGTCCGTCCGTCCGTACGCCGGTCGTTTTGCGACGCTACTAGTTCTTTATCTTAAGAACTATTGTTCTACTTTTTTCGCTATTTGGTTCGTTATGGTGTCGAGGCTTGCACCAAGGAAGGAATTTTTCTGCGTTTATTGCTAAAAAAGTTATTGTAAAAAAAACCAACAAACCGTTTTTTACATGTTCCATAATTTTACACTTTTGCCGTTTATTAACCATCCTAGAGATCATTTATAATTTTGTATTGTTGTCTGTAGTCTGTCTGTTAGTCTGTCCGTCTGTTCCTTTGCCTGTCTGTCCCTCTATCTGTCCGTGTGAACGATAATTTTGTTTAGAAATGTCCGGTCGCTTTTACATCTCCGTTAGTTATGAACTTAATTGCATGAAATTCAATATGGGCATAGCCTTAGCCATATAATACGCAATGCCAAAAGTTGAGTCGAATCGATTCAAAATTCACAGTGCCCTTTTCGCATCTCGACCATTTATAAACCGAATTGCAAACTTTTTTTCTTATAAAAGTATTTGAATGAAATTTGATACATAGGCACTTGGAATAAAGGAAAATCTAGCGCCAGTTTAAAAATTTTGCCCATGCGCAGTGCCAACTTTTTTTATCTATGGAGCCATTTAAGTGAAATTTGATACCTTGGCGCTTGGAACAAAGAAAAATCTAACATTAGTTTCAAAATTTAGGTTTGCGCATGCGCAGTTCCAACTTTTTTATTTAGAAAAGCATTGAAATGAAATTCTTCTTATAAACTGAAATTGAAATAGCATGTCAAAAATGGATTGCTCATGTGCAACGCTATCTTTCATATTTGTGGCCGAATTTTTACGATTTTAACAGAAGTTGCATCTTACAAATGGGAAATGAATGCAAGTGGAAATGCGCTTTATGTAAATCGTTTACGATTACTTTTTAACTTTTTTTTCTTTACAACGATATATATCACACGTGGTGATTCAGTATCACATTTTTCCTAAAATTGCAATTTTCATTTTCTGCTAAGAGTGCTTTGCAAAAACAAAACGTTCTTTTGTTGTGAACAAAAGGTTGACTTATTTCAAGTACTTAGTTTCATTTACGTTTGTGCTGGTTTTATTGCGAAAATATTATTCATTCTTATGTATTTTGTTCTAATTTGAACCACAATTTTTTTTCTTGCAAAACGAAGGTTCAATTCTGTTCAGATGAAAATCGAATTTTCTCAACACTAGTTCCAACGCTGCAACCAGACAGATGGATCAAACTGTCAAACTTTTATTCACAATGAAAGAACGTTTTGTTTTTTCAAAGCACTCTTCCCAAAACATTAAAAATTGAATTTTTAGGAAAAATGTGATACTGAACCATCATGTGTGATATATCGTTGTAAAGAGAAAAAAAGACGTAATCTCAAAATGTCGAAATTTAAAAAGACGCCCATAAGAAAAACTAAAGTTGCTACGTATTTCTCCGTCATCTTAAAAGTTATTAAAAATGGGATGCCATATTCGAAATCTCCATTAAAAAGTGTCTGAATAATGTGTTAATTAGAAATGTTTAGTACGATTACTTTACTATAAAAAAATTAAATTAAAATTAGAAATTTTCGTTTTTTTGCCATATTTTTAAAACTACTAAAGATATTTTAAGTTTCTTTTCATATTATTACTCAACACGAAAATTCTTTGAACCAACTCTCTATCTCTTAAGGTAAGCAAGATTCCCATAGTGGCACTCGAAAAATGGAGACTGTCTATAAACGCTACTTTTTTCAAAAACTAACTGTCTGCAGTCATTTTGAATCACCCAGTACTTTATTTTAAATGATTTGCCTTCTCTACTTTCCTGTAACACCTTATTATTCGCTGACGATTTAAAGATTTTTACATCCATTGTCCTATAATTGGAATTTGATTCTGTTGGGCAATAAATCATATTATTATTATTATTATTATTATTATTATTACACACGGTTTATTTTCAATTAACTCTCTTACAAATGTTAATAAACTTTAGTATTTATCGTCTATTCATACTGAAAATTTATCATTTATTCATTTATCCTGCGCTGATTGCAGTTAGAGTAACCTACAAATTGTTGCAAGATTACAGAAATGTTACGTCGTGTCAGTTACATCTCTTTCAGTGTACCTACCCTATTGGCTGTAGCTTCATCTCCATTCAGTAATCGTGGTGGGCTTTTGTACCAATAAAATTGGTTTTGCTGAGTGCTTTTCCTAACGAAAGTTAGGTTTTTGTTAGCCCAAACGGATTATATGTTTCTTCAATGAAATAAGTGTTTGACATTTTCTACCGGCCACCCTAGCTTTGTGGAATAGACAAGGGTCCAGCTGGTAGCGGGTTGAATTCCAGATTCGTGCCTGGAAATATTTTCAAGTTCGTAATGGATTGAGTTGGTAAAGGAACCTTGCCGAATAAAACCGCGCCCACTTAAAAATAAATAATAATAAAATATGTACATATCCAAAGATTGAAGCTGGAATTCATTTCTGATCACTGTTTTAAAATTATTTGATATAGGTTACTAAAAATTCATTAAAATTATTGCGTGAATAAGTGTATTTTCTTGAAATGCGAAATGTCTATTGACCTGGAGCGTGAACAATGAATTTAAACCCTTTTATGCTACCTGTGTTATGTAATATAGACCATAAAAGTAATGTTTATGTTCCATTTTCGTTTAATTTAATGTTCGCATGATACTACCTACTACCGAGTTAAATGTATTTTGGAAATAATTTAAATAAACGTATTCTTCTGTAAATGTTATGATTTTCACTTGTAAACAACTCATTACAACGTATTACAAAACGTCAAAACAATCATTTTGCATTTAGCACCTAATTTCATTCTCTACATTTTGTGACAATATAATTTATCTACTTTTTAGTGCAGCATTTAAACAAATCGTTCACTTCAACTTACCACGCGTTGTGTATCTAATGGTATAAGTTTCTCATAAGTAGACGTTCATTAATCATGTCAAATGGGTGTACACCAGAATATTTTAAAAAAAAAGTAATGCCGCCAGCGAAAATTAGTTGCACGATAAAAAAGCGATAGCTTCCATAACACGTGAATGAAAAATACTACCTATGCATCTGAACACATCTTGAGCACCGCGACGCCCGCTAGTAACGACACCGCCCCATATACGCACGCGTATATTCGCAAACCTCCCTGCACACAATAAAAACGGAAACCCTTGTTTAAAGGATGACCATCAGTCGTAAACGATGCTATATCCAATATCGCAAACATTTTTGCATTGAACCTCCATCGCCTCCACCGTCTAGCATGTGCAAAATTAATCCCGGACGATCGATTTCAATTCTCGATTTGTATTTAGAAAATTCGTGCGATCGAAATGCATTCTCGAAAGGCCTTCGAAATATCTACTCCACGAGAATTCCTAAAACGCAAAGGAATATTCGAACTCGGCATCTCTTTTCCCTTATAAATGAGATAATTATACGAAAGGGAATTCATCTAACATCTTAGGGAAGGGTTCTTTCATGAAATCGCTTTCAACCTTCCATTATAAAATCTAGGCCACACAATTTAAAGAACATTTTCAACTCAACCCACTAGATATCTCCGTTTCGTGGTGGTTATATGTAATTTTTAATAGAAACGCAACACTACTTTGTACTTATAATCATTCAATGATTGACAAGACTGGCGCGTTCTTTTTTTTACAAGTCCCTTCAGGAAATGAAATTTGCAAAAAAGAAGTAGACAGAAGAACTGAATCTTAGGGTGTTCATAAAAACGATGAATAAGTTATTAGGGATTACAAATGTAAACTTTTGTAGTTCAGAAACATCCTGTATATGACATACAATAAACTTAATCGAAAGTCATATTTATGTGTTTCCAGCTTTGCCGTTGATTTAAGAGATGATAGGTCCGGTCGTTGGACAAGTCCTTAGGGAAAATAGACATTTGTAGGTATATGAGTTTCTTTTACGATTTTCGAATAGTTTTTGTGCGACTATCTAAATTATCTTTTTTTTCCAGATGAGAGGTTTTACAATTTTAGTTCCATTTAGTAGTTAACAATATACATTTTGTCCACAATGTTAAGTGAAAACGAGTACTTATACAGCAAAGACACTGGGGGTGTAATAAGCGAGAGTATACGCTATAATTACAGTTGTGTTCTAGTGAACGGTGTCAGATTTAATTTACATACATTTCATTATAATTTCTGAGAGTAATCGGGAGATGTGAAAGTAAAGCTCAATTTTTAAATAGTAGTTGTACACTGTGTGTGTGTCATGACTGGGAAACTATACATATAAGCGTTCCCTTACTGATTTGATGGATTCAATATAAGGGAGGACGTGCGGCAATGCGAGGATTACAATTCTAATTTCTCCGCATTGATGTTAGTCAGAGCTGGGCAGAATACTCAAATAGTATTTGAATACTAAATAGTAAATACTTTACACAAATCAAAGGTATTTGAATACTAAATACTTTTACGTCCAGCACAAGCGAATACTAGATACAGATACATTGAAAAGTATTCAAATACTTAAAAAAATAAGTATTCAAATACTTTACAATGTATTCGAATACTTTCAAAAGTATTCTAATACTATCAAAAGTATTCAATACTTGTCACTCAAATACATTAAAAATTTAAAATAGTATACCTACTAGATACCATGCCTCTTTTCAAAAATTGCGTGACATGTGATTTGTGTATCAATTTCGATAAGGACGAAGTCTGCATTTGTGACAAATGCTGTCTGTTATATCACTCGCAATGTTCAGGGCTTTCCCGCTCTGATATTCAGCTGTTGTTAACCAGTTCAAAGCAGCGCCCAGCTTTTCATTGCAACAAATGCATCTCTGAAAAAGCGCAGATGTCCGACTTACTAAAAACTATTTCGGATCTACAAGCGGGATTGCACCACCTGAAGCAGGCCAAAGAAGAAAAATCTCTCCTTATTGATGATGTAGTCAACGAAATTAATGATAGGAAAAGGCGTGAAAATAATATCATTATTTATGGGCTTGAGGAATCATCTAATGATAGTCCACAGGTTAAAGAGATACTTAAGGTAGTTGCTCCCAGTATATGTACGGATGACATCGGTATCATCAGGTTGGGAAAATCCGGTCGTAACAGACCTCCACCTGTCAAGGTTGTATTGCATAAAAAGGACGATGTGCTTGTCGTGTTGAGGAATAAGAGGAATTTAAAAACCACGCATTCAAATATCGCAATTTCTACAGACAATACGAAAGTCCAGCAGGAACATTTTAGAAGAGTGCGCGCCGAACTTGAGCAAAGGAAAATGAAGGGTGAGCGTAATTTGTTCATAAAATACGTTTATGGAACACCTACCATTGCCGTTTCAAAAAACGTGAATTAAAAATAGGCCATGTTAACATAAGATCAATCAGGAAGAATTTTTTAAGTTTAAAGGATTATATAATAGACAATGATTCGGATATTATTGGTGTTTCTGAAACTTTTCTTGACGCAAGTTACGTTGATAAATATTTAAATATAAACAATTACAATTTAGTCAGATCGGATCGCTTAACTTTTGGTGGAGGGGTTGCTATTTATTTAAAGTCGTCTTATACCTTTCAAGTAATTCCATTTGACGACAATTATGAATCGATTGATCATTTATGGTTGATGGTTACAATTAATAAATTGAAAGTGGTCATTGGAGTCATTTACGTACAGCCGAGTGCAAATATTCAATTTTTTAACGATCTAACACTTATTATCGAACAGATCTATCTTAGATCACAATTGATAATCTTAATGGGGGATCTAAATGTTAATCTGTTGTGCAAACATGCTAGTGAAAGTAAAAGACTATTGTCACTGTTTTCCAATTTCGATTTAGTGCAATTAATCAATGAACCGACAAGAATTACTCCTAAAACTGCTTCATTGCTTGATGTTATTTGTGTAACTAATAGTTTTACTATAAATTCAAGTGGAACATTCGATTTACTTAACAATACAGACCATTTGCTAACTTTTTGTAACATTGGTGTTTCTTCCAAGGTAAAACAATCACACAACTTCACCTTCAGAAATTTTAAGAAGATTGATATTGACTCTTTTGTTCTTGATGCTGAACGCATTAACTGGCAACTGATTGATCAGTGCGAGGACCTCAATAAAGGTGCTAAAATGCTTAATGATTTTATTCTTGAGTTGTTCGATCTACACGCTCCTTTTATCAAAATTACGCCAAGGAAAAATTATAAGCCCTACATCACCCATAACATTATTGAAATGATTCGATTAAGAAACAAGGCACACAGGATTTTTTTAAAGAAAAGAACTGAAGCAAGTCGGCAATATTACTGCGAGATAAGAAATTATGTTAAGTCAGCGATAACTCGTGAAAAGAAGGCATTTGTGCAATACATGTTGAATTCCAACAAAAGTAATTCGAGAAAAGTGTGGTATCACTTGCAACAGTTGGGTGTACGTACAAAGAAGAGTGCTACAAACGAGATACCTGCATCTTTACAAGACCCCGCGACCATGAATGAGTACTTTTTAAATATTGCTGGTGATTCAACAATCGATTTGAATTTGATTCAGTTTTTCAATAGCACGGTGAGGTGTAAAAATGCATCTTTCACTTTTAATTCGATTACCGAGCAAGATATATATAGCGCGTTAAAAAACATTTCGTCGAAAGCCTTTGGGCCAGATAATCTCAACATAACCATGATAATTCTAATCATTCCGCACTGTTTGGATTCGGTTCTAAAGTTGTTTAATAATTGCTTACGTGATGGCATTTTTCCACAAATTTGGAAGATCGCTGATATCTTACCTCTAGCTAAAGTCGCAAATCCCACAACTTACAACGACCTACGGCCTATATCTTTACTGTCGCCATTTGCGAAAATCTTTGAAAAAATACTTGCTGCACAAATTACAAAGTATTTGGAACATTACAGCATCATACCTGCAAACCAATCTGCTTATAGAAAAAAATACGGTACCTACCAATACTGCCCTCTTGAAAGTCATGACTGACATCTCATATAGTTATGATAAGTCGCTATGTACCTACCATTTTAATTCTACTCGACCAAAGCAGAGCATTCGATTTGGTAAACCATCAGTTGCTTGTAGCCAAATTGCGGCATCTAGGATTCGACAATAGCAGTTTAACATGGTTTCAAGCTTATCTGAACGATCGTTTTCAAAGAGTTAGTCTTTCAAGTGCATCGTCAAGTTATATGAAGATTGATAGGGGTGTTCCGCAAGGAAGCGTGCTCGGTCCCTTACTTTTTTCAGTGTTTACCTACGACTCACCTACATGTCTTCAACACCTTCAATATCATCTTTATGCTGATGATCTACAGCTATACATGGAATGTAATGAATCGAATGTGGAAGATCTTCTCAACATGCAAACGTGGTGTGAAAAGAACGGCTTAAAATTAAATCCCATGAAATCTACAGCCATTTGTGTCGGTCCCGAACGAAAGTCAGACATTGTGTGTAGTTTCCAATTAACTCTTATGAACGATTCCATTACATGGTCTAATAGTGTTAAAAATTTGGGTCTTACATTAGATACTAGGTTAAGTTTTAGTCAACATGTAAATAACGTAGTCAGACTGTCGTTTCTTAAGCTCAAGTCTATTTATCACTTGAAGTTTCTGCTCAGTGAAGCCGTTAAAAACAAGATAGTTAAATCCATAATTTATCCTCATATTGACTATTGCTGTATGGTGTACTATTTTTTTCTTACAAAGAGTGATCAAGCTAAATTGCAAAAAATTCAAAATTCGTGCATAAGATTTATTTGTAATGTACCGTTTAGAGAGCATGTTACGCCCTATTACCAGAAACTGAACGAGTTGAAAATTAATTGTCGGGTCAGATATCTATACACGTTATTTTTATATAAATTGTTACAATGCAAAGTACCACTAGCTGTATTTATGTCAACTGCTAATTAGAAGGTCTGTCGTGCATAACTTAAATTTAAGGGTTAATTCCTTCACAATACCAAGGCACAATACTAAAAAATTTCAAGGCTGTTTCGCTTATATGGCACCGTCCCTGTTAAATTGTAGATTGGATAAACTTAACAAGAATTATATACAGTTCGCAAAATCGACTAAAGAACTATATCTAAGCAATAATTTTTAGTTTTGTGAGGCGATTTTTTTCTCTTTTTGGTTTTTAAAGGGTGAATTGAAAAACGGCATTGCCGAATTCATTCCTTTTTTGAGCTACTTTTTCTTTTTTGTTGTTATATTTTTGTTTTGTTTTATTTTTAAAGCTCAAATAAACTTTATTATTATTATTATTATTATTATAGATAAAAGGCTTAATACTACTTAAAAAATCAAGTTATACTTTGTATGGGGTTAGCTTTTTTTATATTTCTATTGTTATATACAAATTTAAGGGGAGTAAAAGCGTACTATTATTATTATTATTATTATTATTATATCATTATATAGGAGGTACCTACCAGGACCTTTCTTATACCAGTTATATCCTTAAGAATACGTGTACCAGTTTTCAAAGCGATCGTACATCGTGCACATGATACGTACGCCTTTCTGAAATTAATCCTAGCGATTTTGGAACAGATCCATTTTTAACCATCCGTTTGTCCGTGTGCATGATAACTTGTTTAGAAACGTGCGATCGCTTTGAAAATTGGTACACATGGTCTTAAGGATATAAGAAAGGTCCCTATTGTTTTTAAGTTACGTAGACTATCGAGTTCGGTATTCAGATGTATCGGATTTTTATATTTGATTTTGTGACAATGGAAACTTTCCCTAAACATTTCTAAATTGTTCTCAAATATTTGAATAACTTAAAAGTACTGCCTTTTTTTGAGGCCGGAAAAAAAATTTTCTTATAGAATTTGGCCCGTAGAATCCATAATTTCAAACAGTTCCAAGATTGGGCTACTAGATCAAAAGTTACAGCCCTTTGAATTTTCTTTCGAAATTGGTTTCTAGTCCATAACTTTTGATTGAGAAGTCTAATCGAAAAAGTACGAATTGTTTTGATTCTACGCACCAAAATTAATAAGAAAAAGTGTTTTCCCGAGAAATTTTGGTGTAGTCGATTTTTGGTAAAAAAGGAAGGTTATACACTGCTTTTTTTTGAGCCCCGAAAAAAAATTGTCTCAGATCGACCCGGAAAAAAAATTTTCTTATAGAATGTGGCCTGTAGAATCCATAATTTCAAACAGTTCCAAGATTGGGCTACTAGTTCAAAAGTTACAGCCCTTTGAATTTTCTTTCGAAATTGATTTCTAGTCTATAACTTTTGATTGAGAAGTCTGATCGAAAAAAGTACGAATTGTTTTGGATTCTACGCACCAAAATTAATAAGAAAAAGTGTTTTCCCGAGAAATTTTGGTGAAGTCGATTTTTGGTAAAAAAGGAAGGTTATACACTGCCTTTTTTTGAGGACCGCAAAAAAAATTGTCTCAGATCGACCCGGAAAAAAATGTTCTTATATATTTTAAAGAAATGGGATGTTTCGAGTTAGATTTTTTTAGATTATTTTAATTACGATTTGATACTTCAGGAAACTTCATCAATGTTGGTGTTTTTCAACACAAATTTACATCAAATCTGGACCAATTTTCATATGTAAGTCTAAAGAAAGAATCATCCTTTGTTTATACGCATTGATGTCAAAAACATTTCAATATATCCATAAATGGCTGAGTAATTTGACGCAATTTGTTGTAAAATGTATTGTAAACATACGGTTGACGTTGAACCCTTCAATCAGCCTTTTACAGGTGAGACACGATTGAATATGAACAATTTCGAGTCTCGCCGTATTCAGTTCCAAATATCGTAATTTTTGCAAATATTTATTTAATTAATTTAAACCAACTTATTACTTCCGAGGGTTAATAAATGTTATGGGGCGAATGCTACGGGGGCGAATTAGTCGGGGCGAATATTCCGGGGGCGAATTTACTTGGGGGCGAATATTACGGGGGCGAATTTTCGGGGGCGAATTTACCGAGGCGAGTCTCCCGGGGCCCCGTGCCTTCTCATTGTGTTTCTTTTGCAGATTTGTCGTGTTTGGGATGGCGGCGGTGTCTATATAATTTCGACAAGCGTGGGGTGTGTGATTTAAAAATTGCTTGTCAAAATTAACGTATATAAATTTTGTTTGTAAATCTAGAGTTTGCGGCTTTTTGAAGTCACTTTCAAGGACGAATAGTGTGGTTTATCTGCACTGCATCAGTTTTGCGTGACATTTCAGTATTTCCCATCTCATTATACTGGGCGACCAGGTACCTGATCTTATAATTTAATTCTGGTGACCGCGCCCAAAACTTACGTTCCAAATGGATGAATGCGCCCATTTTATTTAGTTGTGTTTACGCGATTACAATGTCAAGATGACGGTCCAAAATTTCTAGTAGCTAAAGTACTGATTGAAAATTTAATACTCATGGGCCAAGCATCTTCCACTAAAAGAAAACACCCAAGAAACCACAAATTGAAAAAAAAGGTAGGCGAAGATGCTTCTGAGAATCAAGTGCTAGAAATATATTCTAACACTGACAAGAATGCTGAAGAAAATGAACTATCTTTAGCCGATTCAAATAACACGCAGAAGGACAAACTACCCGCAGGTGTGAATGTAACGCAGTGCGATTCATTTAAAGGGCATACCTACAGGTACGATTTAGTGAGAGCGGCTTCGACTTCTGCCAAAATCAGAGCGCGAGACCCTCCAAAGCAAAGTTATAGGCTTTCGATACAAACGTTTCTAAATGAATCGCTACAACCTGTCAAAAATACCGAACTAAACGTACACACACACCCTGAGAAGCAAACAAACGTGGAGAACATATTTACGGTACATACTTTAACACCACGGACTTGTCCAGAATTCAAGAAAATTAGTTCATTTAGACCAAAAAAGCGCGAATATAATTCTGCAACCCCCATTCAGAGTAAGGACCTGCTAAAAGACCGAATATCTTCAGTTTCAACTGTACGTGACCAGAACCAGTGTAATTGCTACAGTTCAATACACGGCTGTAACAAAAGTAGATTGATGATCCAAGCCTTAAAACGTGCAACCGGAATGCTGGATGAAAAATCAATCATGTGCGATATTCACTATGATCTGCAAAAGGAACGGTCGGAACCAGATATTCCTTCTACCAGCTCCGTAGTTCTTCTTCCGTCTCCCTCCCAGCCGGACTTGGCAAAAGTGCAATGGGAAGCTATAGTACCGAAACTGTTAACGATGCCTACAAATAAAGTTCTATACGTGGTAGAAATCAAAAACTCAAAACAGAGACAGTGTTGTAATGGAAACGCCGATCAGTACATAATTAATGGTAAAATACCCCAAAAACACGTCTTCCAAACGATAGAAGAAAAGTATGAAATTGGAAGTACAAAAATTTTGAAATACCTCGAGGCGAAATACAGAGTTCAGTTGAAAACGCTAAATCAACTTTTACAAATGGAGCCGAAGCAATTTATATTGTTTTTAACTAAAGGCGTTTTAACTCGGCCGGCAGTGCGCAGAAGTGCGATAAAACTTCCATTAGACTATAACAGTTTTATGGACTTCTTTTTGAGTGGCGTGTAATATATATTTATGTCTCGTTTAACATGTTCCTTTTGTTTTACCATTTCTTCTCGTACCATATTTTCCGAATCTGATCGGATATCTATAGACAGTATTTTCCAACTTGAGTCTGCACTACCACAGCAAACAAATCAAATTATTGCTTTAAAAACATTGCTTAAGCGAACTTTATAATTTGCGTAGGTATTTATTGGAAATTTGCGTTATGCTGTATAAAAAAAGGGTGACTGACATTCATGCCGAGGGCCGTAGCATTCTGAAGTCGTTTTTGACTGTTATTAGGGAGATTGTGGAATCGATTTGTGGCGTCTGGGTGATTTTCCTGAGGCATATACATAGCTTCGCATAATGTGGTGAAAGTGAAAGCTGGGGCAGTATTCTTTCCCCATTCGTAAATTTGATCCATCCTCAAATTCCAGTTGTCTGGATCTGGGGCTCCTGAGCATCCCGTCCTACAAGACGACGAATGGAAACAGGTTGCAGTAGGTACCACATGTAAAGGTTCCAGAATACTAATTACCCTGCAAGTGGACTCCTACCTTCTATTATCTACTTACATAACGTCCCTTAAAGTGGTTAGGGGGGTAAATTTGCTATTTGAAACGGAAACTGGTTGGCGCGTGTTTCTTTTTTTCAAAAAAATTAATCACTTGAGAACAGTCTTAATTTTTGTAGTCAATGGTTTGACACAAATTTTAAAGATTTGATACCTAACTGTAGGCAACACAGCATACACTTTCTTTACCACTTTCGTTACAATAAAAGCATGGGGTGCTCCAAGCTTTTGTTTTGAGTACCGTTACCTGGATCATGTTTGTTTGTGCACACGGTTATGCTTTTATATTGTTTTATTAAGTCTTTATTTACGTATTTTCATGGAAGTATTACAAGGTAGCCAATTGAAAACGAAACAGAGTCTATTTTGGGGACCTCAAAACATCTACGACAAAATCTTCGGACCCGTCAATTTTTATTCAAGGGGGGACCATTTTTTTGCTAGTTTCGTCCCCTTGAGGGGGTGACTAGCGCCCCCAAACTTTTAAATTGAATGGGGGGTCGAGTGATACCTTATTTTGATTATGTGGATTATAACCCTTAAGTTTTAAATCGCTACTAAGTTGCCTAGCCGATACAGGGGCTAATAAAAGTTACAAAAACGTGTCAACATTTTCTTATGAAAAATAATGCTTGTAAATGAATTAGTTAAATAAAAAAAATAAATACAAAAAATGTTGTTTTCTTACATTCTGAACCGTATTTTTTGTTGTTGTTTTTTTTCTATTTAATACTTAGGTACCTATCCCAATTCTGTAACGGAACTCTTGGATATGACTGAGAGCATTACTATAGCATCATTTTGAAGTTCAATGGTGATTGTCAATTACTGTTGTCAGATCATAGTAGTGACAAATAGCGATTTAAAGTTATTTACACCAAAATCGACAGGTCCATCGTAATATTTTGGAATTGGTTCAAAAATTAAGGAGAACTGCTAATAGAAAACGTGAAATGGATAACTCAGTAGTACCTAAATGAAGCTTCAGAAGTGGCTATTGCAGGTCATATTGTGCAAAATCCCACACTGAGCACAGGGAAATTGGCAACCGTATCTGGTATTACTAGAAGCGGCATTCAGAAGATATTAAAAAACACAAGTTTCATCCGTACAAAAAACTGTCGCCATTGGGCTGATTAAAATCCCAGAATATTTCGTGAGGTGCATACACAACATCCCGAAAAATTGAATGTTTGAGCTGGCATTTTTGGTAACCATATCGTAGGCCCTTTCTTTTTAACAGGAGAAATGTACCTGGAATTTTTGAAAATACGATTCATCCAGCATCAATGAAGATATTAGAAAATAACAACGAGTACTTGGAAAATCGTCTAGTATTTCAGCAAGATGGTGCGCCACCCCACTATGCTGCAAGGGTTCGTCAATATTTGGACCAAACGTTTCCAGGACAATGGATTGGAAGAAGAGGAGGTATTGAATGGCTTCCTCCGTTCTCCGGAAGTTTTTTAAAATGTACAGGAAAGGTTCGAACAAAACCTGTATTATTGTATGGAAGTCGAAGGCCAACATTCAAGTACTTCATTGATTTTAGCTTTAACAACATAAAGTAAAATTGATTTAAAACCTAAAGGTTATAATCCACATAAAAATACCTTCAAAATAAGATATCACTCGACCACCCATTCGATTTAAAATTTGGGGGCCCTTGTCACCCCCGCTATGACTTTGCCCTCAGGGAGGAGAACCTAGCAAAAAAATGGTTCCCCCTTAAATAAAAAATTGACGAGTCCGAGGATTTTTTCGTAAATGTTCTGAGGTCTGTTTCGTTTTCAAATGGCCACCCTGTATAGTCAGTGTGATGTTAGTCAACTAACGGTTTATTCCGTGGAAAAAGTACCTCATACGTTCCGAATCTTCGCTGTATCATGTTGTTTCCGCATCTCCTTGTGTCTTAGCAATATGAGAAGGAGGGACCCTCTAATTAACTTTTTTTCAGTTTAGTATGAGGGTCTGGAGTGTTTCGTGTTCAATCAATGGTAGTCGCTGCTGAAGTAGAGCCATTCGCTTTTGATGTCTTTTTATGTATGTGCAGTTTTATCATTTAGGTACGAGTTGTGGTGTCTAAATTGACCTTTATAAAATTGATCTGTTTACCCTTTGTATTTATTATGCCACATTTTATTATTTTGTTTAATTGCATTTGACTCTATTCCTGGTTTTTATTGTACGATTTGAGATGTTTGATTCGCGTATTTCTCTTGTATTCAGTGGCGTATTAACATATAGGCAGGCAAAGCCCGGGCTTTAGGGCGCAGGAATTTTACGGGCGCAAAAAAGAATTGAACAAAACATTATTTGAAAAATCGAAAATGCTCATAAAAGATCCACGTATCGTAAGACAAGGGCGCGAGACAAGACACGTAGCACGCTCATAGACGGAGACAGCATCCCCGCATCCAAGGAATCCGGATATTCCCCAGTACCACTCCGATAATTGAAACCTCTGAACCACGCTGTACATATAACACAACTACAGTTTTTGTAGGAGGTCGATTTTCACCTTATTTTGAAGGTAATTAAAAAAGAAACACATTCTTAAAACATAATTGTAGGTTTGAACCCTTTGAAGCAGATCCCTAGTGATATTGGTGGTTTCTTCGAATCATTTAATACCTACTTTCATACACTCTCATTTTTGCAAACCCCCAAAAGAAAAAAATCGAGTGGGGGGATCGGAAATGCGTTTGTGGTGAAACTGGACTAGGGCTGCAATTTAAAAATGTTGGGGTTATTACCCTCCAACAAAACTCCCTAGTGTATGGAAGTTCTAAACCATCTAAAATGCAATTTTTAAGACTCGTTATCTCCCCCTTTTTTGATTCCGAAATTTTCAGATTTTTTCTTATAGCTCCGTCCCGGAAACCCTGTATAACTACTGTAAGTACCTACTTATATACAGTGTGTCCCAGATAGAACGTACCATAGGAAAACGTCAATGTATTTTTTCGCGAAGGATCCATGACCATGAGGCCTTTGAAATTAGCATTCAAGGTACTACTCCAATCTCTTTTTAGCATGACAAGCGCATTAACGCCCGTTGAACGCTAACTTCAAATACATATCAAAGGCTTCGTGGATCCTTCGGGAAAAAATACATTAACTCTGTTTCCCAATGGTGCGTTCAACCTGGGACGCACAGTATATTATACTGTCTAAAGTGTGAGTACAAGAATTTCTCTCCATTTGTTTTAAAAATAGCGAATATTTTAGAAATAGGCAATCTGAATCTAACCACTGCTCCTGTCCGAGAGGGTGACCTTATAACTCTTCGGTCTTAGTAAGTCAGCTCGGATCACATCAGTTAACGTCCCAGAAGCTCCTGCTTTTCGTAAATGGAACAACCTCGGTCTTTTCCGGATTAACGGAGAGGCCATGGCTACTGCACCACCTACCCACCTCCTGGATGAGCTCTTTCACGGTGTTTGGAAACTTTCCAGTACACGTTCGCCCCCTTTTACTGTGCTGTAAGAATGTTACTTTACTGATACTGTACTAGGTTCTCCCCTCCCCTAGCAATGTCGACGGTTCCGATCGGAGCCAAAAACCGCCACACGAGGCAAAAGTTCGTCGAAATCCTTTTCAATCTCTGAGGCCCTGCGTCACCTCTTTCGAGGAGCCTGGCTCGTTACCGGACCCCTTTTGAGGGCCTGGCTTGTAGATTCCCTCTGACGAGGAGCCCAAAAAGAGTTTTTTTCAATTTTCGTCCATACAATTCCCACGAGTAGTAGAGGTGGTGTATGTGATATAAATTAAAACGATGCTGTTGCTACAATGCTTTCACTTGATTTTATTAGTATACGGTTTAGTGTTTAATGTAATTAAATAATTATAAGAGGAACATTTGGGGTGGGTTGCGAAGAAAACAACAGCGCGTAAATTTTTCTCTCCAGACCGACCCTGATAGCTTAAGAGATTCTCATGGTTAAAATCGAAAAAGCTCACCCTGTAATCGGAGCTTCGTTAAACATGAAAAAACATCACGTTTTATTATGGCTCGCTAAGGCAGCTTTATTATCTATACCAGGGGTACGCGGTGGTGCAAGACCCACACATCCAAGAAAGACGGTCGAGAATCAGAGCCATTGTTACTATTCAATAACCGCCCATTTAAATTGTATAAAGGGGTCTATACTACCCCTCATCCCTTAATCTTTAACTAATTTTACAAATATACATTCATATTTCTTACACTGAGGTATAATTGAATTTACTTTTATGTCTCATCAACCTCAAACATAATATGGAAGAACGAGACCGCATTTGTGCTATAATAATTAAACCTCTGGATCATAATTAATGACGTAACATTTAGGGGACATGGGGAGTGGATGGGGTGCATGAAGAGCATGATATCACTTTTACTTCTTCCAATAAAGATGCGATTTTGTTATTAAAAACTGTGCTTACTAAAAAATTGATAATTAGATTTAGTAAAATGGCACAAAAACCAGGACCTGATGCATAAATTGTAGGTATATGCACATGGACATGACGTAAGGGTAAGGGAGTGGGTGGTTGAATCGGGCATGAAGCTAATATGGCGTGGGTGGGAATCCTATTGTTCACTTGAAATCATAAAATTATGAATAACTTACAGCTTTTGTAGGTACCAATTTTGGAAATTGTTCCAACTTTATCTATAAATATCTTGGAAAGTCGATTTAATAGTTTACCTCGAGAACGCGAAAAGATAGCTCGCGCAGCTTATTTTATACAGATAGAAAATGTGCATTAATAAATAATAATTGACCTAAGTTTATGATTTTGCCATCGGACACAAATTAATATTGAAAATGGTTAATTTGGCGACTGGCAATAGGCAACTTTACATACTCCGTTCTGTAGTCCAGCCTTCAGCAAGCACTATCTGTATTGTGTGTTGCCTATCTCACAATAGATTTCTTATAGAACCCATACCCAACGTATCAAGGATTTAGTCATGGTCTTATTGTACCATGGATGTAGGGTAGGTACTACAGGATTAAATAGAGAGAAGGGTACTCTTTTTCAAATCCTTTCCATTTTAATACTAAACAACGAGTACACTATACATATTTGCACTATTACTATTATTATATTAAACCCTGGTTTCATTTAACATTTTATTTGAAAATATTTTCAAGTATCAACATTTTTGCTAGCAAATTTCAAACGGACAGAGAGAACATTGGGAGAAGTTAGATCCGCGACCATTATTTCAGATCCATCTTGTAATCCTAATTCTAACAAGGTTTTAGTTAAATTTTCCCGAGTCTTTTCTTCAATGTTTTTAATTGTAGAAATGTATAAAGTTTTATTTTTTCCGTTAATATACGTCGTGAGTCCTGGATTTTTCATTTGATAAGCTGCGCTTTCGCAAAATACATCGAGCAGATTTTTAAGCTTCATTTGTTCCGGGTCTTGTATCAATAATGTTTGAGGTATCTGGGAGCATGCCAAACAGTTTTCTTTTTTCTCTGCCTCAAATGTGTACGTGTAAATGCCGTCCACATCGTTAAAAACTAGGTAATTATTGAGAGGTACGCAACAGCTTGTTGCTAATTTAAAAACCTAAAAACAGAATGAGACACCTTATCGTAAATCGTGTAGGTAACTCACCTCAGTTGCACACATTGCAGCTATAACCGCATTTGTTGAAGCCACAGCGGGGATAATATTTTTTACAACTCCTTGCACGAGCCTATAAGTAACCCCTACTATATTAAATTGAGTAGATCTCTCCAACGATTTTTCATAAATCCATAATATATGTTGGGGATCGTCCCCATCAATTAGAGATCCCCAAGGATTTTCTTTAGGCCACTGAATTATTTTCACATATTCAATACAATGCTCTGGCAAGCGAGGAGTATTGGCAATTGTGCATAGAGGATAAGTAATTTGTGGAGGATACAAGTCCAAGGTGCAATCTATACAAGCACTAACTCCAGGTAAAATTACTCTAGCATGACCTTTAAAGCCCTCCGTTCCTGTAACGTAAATGCTAAAACTGGTACATAAATACTAATGAACAAACCTCCATCAATCATAGGTATAATACTCGTTTGATCTAATGTCCCGTCTTCATAATTTAATAGTGAAATCAACATTCCATTAATCCAACGTCGTGCCACTATTGAATCTAACCCACAAACTACCAAGTGAAATTGCCTGTAAAACGTTTCATCGTAATCCTGAATTTTACAAAAATGAGGGGTCACTTGACACCCTTTTACTTTTCTATTAATAAAAGATGCCGCAACCTCGGCTTTAGAAGAACCAATATCTTCTTGACGGAATAAAAACTGTCTGTTTAAATTCGATAGTTCGATCGTGTCCATATCGATAACGTGAATTTGTTTAAAGCCCATTAATGCCAAATCCTTTAGTAATTCGCATCCTAAACCTCCCGCTCCGATAACCAATAACTTGCACGTTGTCATAATAAAATCGAGAATTTCGGATGACGGTTCAAAATCTGGGTGACTGAAGGGACCGGGGCGTTCCAGCACTTTTCTTAAGTGACCCCATCGTTTTTGTGAAACGCCTTGATGTTCAGACATTTCCTGTGATAATTTGCAGTGTGCTCCCTTTTTATTTTAGGGTGTACGTTATTGAAATCTTGCTGTTCGATCAAAGCAAAATTTGCTTGAAAGAAACAATACCCTTAAAGCTGTCTTTGGTTTAAATTCAACCCTAAAAAATTATCTAATTTCTAATGTAATTTTGAGGTTATGTTTAAAGGTGACAGCCGTCATTCATTACCATAGATATAAGAATAAGACAGTCATTGATCTAAATCGTCTATGATTATACATACAGGGTGTGCCAAAATTTAGTACCAAGATTTTATGGGCATACTTTTCAAGGTCAAGACGTGAATGTGAATATGCCACTTTTAAGTTATGTTATTGTTGGTTACAAAATTGCACTGATCATATTTAAAATTCTTGAAGTAACGTGATATAATGTGACGTCTTAAAATATCCTTTTGCTTTTTAAGGTGTAGTTACATTGATTGCAAATGAAATTTTTGAAAGTGTATTTACTTTTACAGCCGTAAAATCTACAATATTGATCCATCCCATAATAGACTAACCTCTTGAACTAAATTTGGTGATGATTGATTCTGAAATGTGGACGCCGGACAGATAGACAGACATTGCCTTTTGTATAAATACAAATATACAGATGATTCCAAAAACATTCCTTTATAAATTTGAATAATTCATTTGCAATGTTGCCAATTTTACATCATCATGACATAATTCTTAGTTTAGTTATATTTGGTTTATGCTATTACCCACCATGTTTTTTTGGCATGACAGTTTACTTTGACATACCATCGAAAACAAAAACCAGCTGAGGAAAGTTGTTGTTTTATTGACACAAACGGTGGTTAATTTAACAATATTTATATGTTCCCCATTTCTTGAATCACTGCAACTTATTATACAGAAACATTTTCTTGTTTGACCATGTACGTTTATCATTTGCATCCATTTATTACATAAGGTACATAACATTTGTAGGTGTTTGTATGTAGCCTTGTTCCTTGCTAAAGCCTATAGATAGATTTTGATCCATTATTCATTTCAAAACTCTGAGTAATTGCGAAACTTGTTTTACAGATTTGAGACGGGCTCTTTCATAGAAACACAATAGAAATGGGAAATTATAAATTACATTTATATCTTTGAAAAGTAATGGACGATTTGGAATGCGCAGGGTTTGAATTCTTTTCAAATTTTGATTCTGCCAATTTATCAAGAGTCGAATATGTACCTTGTTTTGAATCAGGTATACGCTTGAAACATTAATTTATATCTAAAGGTCAACCTTTTAGCTACACAATCATCACGGTCCACTCTACAGGATGTTCATGACGTAGAATTTAATATATGGACGAAACCCGATTGCTTTGGTACCGAATTTGAAAACGCTAATCGAACATGGTTTTACTTTGGAATACGTGGTAGGTATTTTTGCTATTAGATATAAATAACTAAACTTAAACAACACTTTTCCCAGCAAATGCACCCGAGCTAGTTGTCAAGTTGAATCTTGTAGACCTAAATCGTCAAGGCAAAATGTACAGTCAAGGTATGGCACCTGTTTATCGTATTGTACCAGGAAAATTACAATGGGAAAGGGTGAGGGACAAACCATCATATAGTGTGAGTTTTCTTCATATTTCAGTCGGAAAACGTCTATCCAATGAAACCCATTTTTTTTAGATGAATGATAACATTTTTACATTAAGCTTTAAATACAAAACACCAGAAAATGTTCAAAGCATCGTTTATTTTGCGTTCACGTATCCGTATTCGTACGCGGAACTTACCAATACCCTCAACACCAATGATGAAAGGTTTCTAGATAAAGCCGTGCTATCGCGAGATGATATTTATTATGTCCGGGAAGCGATTTGTTTTTCATTGGAAGGAAGAAGAGTAGAGCTTCTTACAATATCGTCTTATCATAACATCAGCAACGAGAGAGAAGCCAGACTAAAGGATTTATTTCCGGAAAAGCACGTTCTTAGGCCTTTTAGATTTATTGGAAAGAAGGTATTGTACCAGTATTTATAATGCGCAAAGGTGTTAGGGGCCACATTTAGATTTTTTGTACAGACAGAGTCTGAATTTGGATGTCCCTTTTGTGCACAAAATAAAGCCAGCCTTCTACAGGGTGACTCAAGAGAGTACTTATTGTCATTGTCATCCCAATGTCGGCCGGCATGAAGCTGTTACTAGCGACCTAGTATTCTTAAATGGGTTCAGAAATTAAGAACAGAGAATGTACATGTAGAATAAAAAGCTACTAGGATCTCCACAAAGGGCATGGATAATTGTAAATGTATAGTGGGTTGGGTTGGTAGAGCAGCCTCACTCCAAAAATAAAGGCAAAATAAATAAATAAATGTATAGTGGGTCAGGGTAGTAGAGCCTCCTTGGCTGAAATCCCGCCCACTAAGGTAAGATAAGGGCAAAAGAATAGGAAAAGTGTCATTGAGCCCTTCAATAGCCTCTTAATGATACTGCACAGACAAAATCACAAACTTTTATTGCCAAACCTTACAGCAGGACGTTTAAGCAAGACGGGCCCACCATCCACACTGCTCGGAAACCTGTTTCTGGGTCGCTTAATTTCCAGATTCGTCCGTTCGTTCCCCCGATTTGAAAGCTTGTGATTTTTTCTTTTCAGGATTTTTTAAGGACCAAGTGTATGTGTAATCATTTAGCCGCTAGGGGGCGTTTCTCGAATTCAGTTCATTTCTTTAATGCCCCATAACTTTCTTACTATTAAATATACTTGATTTTGGCAAAATCTTTCTTAGAGCACTTTTTTATGTAGCATCTATCGCAATACGCAATTTTTATACAGGGTGTTTGGTTTTTTATACAACCCCAAATTAAATTTTTTCATATGGACCACACCCCATATATTTTTGAGTTTTTCATGTATCACTTTATATTAAATATTATTTGCAATATTAAATTAAAATATATTTTGTTTTGTTTTAACGTTTAAAACGAGATATTTACAATTTACAAATTTTGGCAGTGTACAGTGTAGGTTAAAGAGAGGCCTCTTTGTATGACTAAAAAAATGCTTTTGAAATTTTTGCCACACCCATAAGAAATAAGTAAGTAGTAGCATGTACCTTCTACATCTGGCATGCTATGGAAATTCTGATAACTGACTCAGATTCTCCGAAAAAAAGGTATCCATAGAAAATGTCAAGAATGGTCCAAATGAAAACGAAATTTGAAATTTTCAGTTTTTCGATGATATCTCATGTTATTTTCAAAAATTTCAAATGCATTTTTTCACACATTCAACCTACACTGTATCATTCACCGTTACGAAGATCCCAATAGTGAGGCACGAATTTTAACCACCCTGTACACTTGTACAGTCACTTTTTTGTAAAACTGTTAATACGATAGCAGTGACATGAGATTTGACTAAATGTTGGTATTTTTTCAATGCGACACCCGGTATATCTTAACGTCACTTGTTTTCCTGATTACGTTGATGTACCACAACCTTCATTTTTTTTTAATTTTAACCATGGAAATCTTACTTTTTTACTGTTTTTAAATAGTAGGTCATGGATTCATGGAGATTTTGTTTTGTTCATTATTGTATCCATGGTAATTAATCTCAGAAACGATGGTCCAACATTTTTTTACTACGGTACAGTATCTAAAATAAGCAGTTTTTACCTTTATCTATCTTACATGGGTAATAACATTTGATAATATCTCAAAGTCAAAGTATTCGCTTTCACCCTGTATCTCAGAAACAAACGTAAATGGACGCTGTTTGTGGTATTGAAAGTTTCACAAAAACGGGGAACAGGGTCGCGAAAACCGCATGTTTCTATCTTTAAAAACAGCTGAGATCCACTGCAGTCTTAATCAAAATAGGAGACGTCGCACATAAAGGAAAAATCCTTAAATTCCAAACGGTCATGTGACTAAATTTAAACTTAAAATAAGCTTTGGGCGAGAATCAATAAAATTAACTGTAATTGAACATGAAACTTTTCTGTTCGTCGTTAACAAAGGGTCCGAATTAACACACAACTTGCATGAAATTACACCGACAAATTTTATTTTACAAACGCACTTATATTTATATTAAATATTATTTGCAATATTGCATTTTGTGCATTAAAATGTTGTTATTGCAGACATCTACGTTTCCATGACAAACAAAAGATGGCAGGATTGTTTATAAAACGCTAATTTCTTGGTTAACTGTATTATTTACTTATAGGACTTATTTGTTTTATTCACATTCTTTGTTTTTTGTGTGTTTGAAATTAAGAATATTTGGAAGCTAATAAACATTTCCAAATAACCAAAAAATTGTCTTTTTACACAATCCTACCATCTTTTGTTCGCCATGGAAACCTAGATGGGTACAATAAAAATATTTTGATGTATAAAATGCAATATTAAATAAAGGATGTTTCCATAAGAAAGTGTCAAATTTGGACCACCCTGAAACGACTAAATATAATATGTGATTTTAAAGTTGGGCTCCAGAGACCTTGATCCATTTTTTTCTATCTCTTAAAATAAATGGGGTTTCTATAAGAAAGTGTCCAATTTGAACCACGCTGTATATTAATTAAATAAATTTGTTTTTAAAAAAATTGATTTCAATATACGTTTGTATTAGTGGAAAGGTTCCCGGGGGTCACCATGTATGAGATTTAAGTGCTGAGAAGTTCTCGGACGGACGGATGTAATTTACGCAGCTGTTAAGTATTAGTTTTCTTGCAAAAATCTACATGTGGCCCTTCTACGCCCACGTAATAACCTGTGTTTTTCTGTTATTGATATTTTAGGTAATATTTATATCTGCTCGTGTTCACCCAGGAGAAACTCCATCTAGTTTTGTATTTAACGGAATTTTGAACCTCTTATTAAGTGTAGATAACCCTGTAGCTATCGTTTTGCGAAGATTATACGTATTCAAACTGATACCGATGCTAAATCCGGATGGTGTTGCTAGAGGCCACTATCGAACCGACACAAGAGGAGTGAATCTTAATCGAATGTATCTCAATCCGTCCTTAACTTTGCACCCATCAATATTTGCAGCTAGAGCTTTGATAAGGTACCATCATTTTGGATATGAAAAAGAAGACCACTTCTGCGAAACGATTGACTTACCCAATGATAACGATGACATATCTTCTATGGAGGATAATCATGGAGGTAACGACCATAAACTTAGTAAGAGAGTTTCTCATATGACACTGGAAGAAAATAAAAATACAGATTCTATTACTAACTGTTACTGTAAATACGAAGCTAATGTTACTGAAGTTGAAAAGTCTGAGCCAGAAGTGTCGAATGAAATTACGAATATCAATAACGGTGTATCATTTTCAGCGGAGAAGGGTTTAACTGAAAATCACGAGAATAAAATTAGCAAAGTTGCAGACGATGATGAAAATACGGAATATGGTGATTTGAATTCGAACGAATCCGGTTTATTTATGTATCTTGACATGCACGGACATGCCTCTAAAAAGGGTATATTTATGTATGGAAATCATTTCGAAGATTTTGAAAGAAACATTGACTGCATGCTTTTACCCAAAATAATGAGTATAAATAATTTCAATTTTCATTTTACCGCTTGTAATTTTACGGAGCGAAATATGTACTTAAAGTAAGCGCTTGATGGATTAATTTCAGTATTTTAGTGCCCTCTTTTAAAGGGACAGGCGAGATGGAATGAGTCGCGAAGGATCCGGCCGAGTAGCGGTATTGAAGCTGACCGGTTTAGTGCGAAGTTACACTTTGGAATGTAATTACAACACCGGAAGTCTTGTAAATGTGCTTCCTAGCACGATTAAGGAGTCTGGACGAGGCGTTCACACTATTCCGATTCCTCCAAAATATAATCCCCATATATTTGAAGAGGTGCTCGTACTCGACCCGTATGAGAGAGAGATTAAAATTTTCACTGTAGGTCGGGAAGACATTAGGTGCGTCAATTCTTGATCTTACCGGTGATAATCCTATTACGCGGTTACCAAACTCCCAGTTTCATTCTTTAAATGGTGTTCGAGATTGGTTAAAAATGCATTGTGTCAACGAATTGGGAGAGACAAGATGCGTACCTGCAAGGTTCAAATTGAGAAAATCTTCAAGCCTGCGCGCCCAGGTAGGCCAAAATGATATTGCCACTAAAACAGACGGTGCTGAAAACGATATTGATAGACACGATATCAGTATTAACATATGTTCACTTGTATAACTAAATTAAATTTGTTAATAGTACCATTGAACTTGCCTTCTTTTTATATAGGTTATTCGTGAGCGAGACACTTTTTTTTAAATAAAATTTGACTTTTAATTTTCATGAGAACTAAACGTCAATTTTGGTCGGCATATTAGGGTGCCGAACTTATAGTACAAATACTAATTTTTTAAAAAAGGATTTTAATGTAGGGTAGATTAGGAAACTTCAAAATCTCCTTTTGTTCTCAAATAATACCTTTTCATAATAATTAGATGCATGATGCCTTATTCACATGAGCTTTGATTACATGTGATAGGTGCTATAGTGTATATTTGCCAGTTACCCATGATTTACAGTTGTGTTGCGCGGCAGTAGATAACAAATGTATGTTCTAAACCAGGAAATGACGTCACTCCATTCCAAGCTTGCCATTGGTGTGACGTCATTTCCTGCTCCAGAATATACATTGGTTATCTACTTGCGGCAACACCCCCTAGATATACAGAAAGAACGTTTCGGGTTGCGCAGGTGACGTCACGCGGTCGGCAATGATCGTATACTTTAATAACTTCAGATTACTTACAAACGGAGGCGTAAATTTTAAAAAAAAACGTAGGTATTTGTACTTATGTTATTTTTATTAATATAATACACGTTTTTACATTTCTAAGATGTACAGGGTGGCCAACTAAGAATGCGCGGTACTGTATCTGAGAATCTATCCATCGTAGAGGCTTGCGGTAAAAAAATTTATTACTAAAACGGCCACGAGCAAAACCTGGAAAATATTTTTAAGTTTCTGAAATGACCGCTAGGGGGCGTAACTGCAATCTGGAATCTAAAAAAGTGATGTTTCTGCGAATTCCGCTATATTAACCTAACAAAAAAATGTCCGGTCTTTGAAGACGACGATAATCTGAACAATTTTTGTTTGACAATTTTTCCTGTATCTCTAAAAATGAAGTGGTGTTCAAAGGTTTCCGTAAAGAACACCCTGTGTCTTCGAAACGGCTGAGTCGATTTACACACACTCGGGTTAGTTCAAAGGAGCTATTCTTCAGCTACAAATATTATACTATTTGAAGTTTTGTTAGTTTCACATATCACCGCTTGAGGGCTTTTTTCGACATTCCGACAGAAATGGTTAATTTTCTTAAAAAAATGCATTGGTTCGATTTTTTTCATGAAAAAGTAGCTAAATGATGCCTAAACAAGCTCACGAAAACAGCATCTCGATATCTTGAGATATATATATATATATTTTTTTTTATATGGTAATGGCCGTCATTTTGAGCATTTACGGCGGCATTAAAAGCTTCCTTTTTTAAATCGATCCACCGTAGGACCACAAATGATATAATAAAAATAATTCCGGAAAAATTAGCTTAAAAAAATGAAATTTTGAGGGTATAAAATTTTCTTTGACCTGAATTTTAAGCTAGGATCAAGATATTGTAACGTGATTTATAAATTCGGGTTCGATTTATATCAATATTTATTAAACAAATCTAAAACACTATAAAAACTGTACAATTTATATCGACTATTTATATCACACACTTCGCAATTTATATTTCCGCGCTCGATGTTTCATCCGTACTCGATCTCGTTCGGTAGTAAAACTGCCTGCGATGTTCGGTCCGCAACCATTTATACACGCAAGCAACGTAAGTCCAGAACACTCGCGTAATTACCAGATACGTCGCAAACATTCCCACTATCGCGCGCCTAGAAAATTCCAGAGCGCCAAAGGCGACGTCACGTCTGGAGCGTTTCCGTTACAATATCGAGATGCGGTTTTCGCGAGGTTGTTTAGGCATCATTTAGCTACTTTTTCATGAAAAAAATCAAACCAACGCATTTAATTTTTTTGAGAAAATTAACCATTTCTGTCGGAATGTCGAAAAACGCCCTCAAGCGGCGATATGTGAAACTAACAAAACTTCAAATATAATATTTGTAGCTGAAAGATAACTCTTTTTAATTAACCCGAGTGTGTTAAAAGCGGCTCAGCCGTTTCGAAGATACAGAGTGTTCTTTACGGAAACCTTTGAATACCCCCCACCACTTCATTTTTAGAGATACAGGAAAAATTGTCAAACAAAATAATTCAGATTATCGTCGTCTTCAAAGACCGGACATTTTTTTGTTAGGTTAATATAGCGGAATTCACAGAAAAATCACTTTATTAGATTCCAGATTGCAGTTACGCCCCCTAGCGGCCATTTCAGAAACTTAAAAATAGTTTCCAGGTTTTTCTTGTGGCCGTTTTAGTAATAAATTTTTTTACCGCAAGCTTCTACGATGGACAGGTTCCCAATACAGTACCTCGCATTCTTATTTGGCCACCCTGTACATTTACTAAGTAAGATTAGTTAATTACTAAATTCCTCTGAGCTTCCCCTAAATTTATTATAATTTTTATGTACCCACTACGCCACTGGAATAATAATCGTAATTTTTGATAATGGTCTTATCTTCGAGAATTATTAATAACTTCTCCATAACTCATACAACTTACGGTTTTAGTACAAATTTTTATTTATGACTTTATCGCTTTAGTTATAATTATTTTTGTTCAATTTTTCTATATTTCTGCGCGGCTTTTATTGAACAATATTTAAGTTTGTCCTACACTGGATAGTCTGTTTGGACAATAAATTATTATTGTTATTAAAAAAATTATTATGTAGTTTTCTGAAATCAAAATCGATCAGTTAGATAATAGTCTTGGTACGTTTTATTAGTATAGAAAAAGTAATCAAGCATAAAAATATATAATTCAGGTCATGCTCAAGTAGGTTGTGACTTGTGATCCTATTTTGAAAGTGTCATGCTAACGCCACAATGATCTATTTGACAAAATTATTTATTTTGGCTCACCCTATGCGTTTAAACATACAGGGTTGGTATTACAAATTTGAAATTATCAAATATTTTGAGGCTAAAACAACTTTTTTACATTTGTTTTTTGAGTGCGGCCGCCATCTTGAATTTGTTTAAATAGCAACATAAGTAGGTCATGTAATACGTCATTAAAAAGCTTATTTTTTTCTCTTTTTTACTACCTTCATCATGAATGGTGTTAAATTAGAAAATAATGGAGAAAAATCCGTATTTCTCACATAATACAGTTGTAAGACTAAGGAAACAAACCATAGGTATGTACTGTTTTTGTCACTAACACCTGGTGATTGCTTTTTTGTTAATTTTTGATGTTCTGTTAATTTAAATTTAAAGTGCCAAGGTTTTTCTAATTTTCCAGCATTATTTTTTTATTTAAGCCATACATGTTTAAGGTAGTAAGAGAGAGAAAAAATAAGCTTTTTAATGACGTGTCACCAGGGTTGCCAGATGTCAGGCATTCAGCCGGAGTCTCAGGTTTTACATCGTGCTCTCCGGCCCCCGGCAGGCGCGACTATAACTCCAGCAGAACAATACATTTCAATTTAATACTTTTCAAATAGATCAAACGATTCCTTTCTAAGCACCTAATAACACCTTAATTTTTAAATGTAACAAAATCACAAATAGGATTTCTATGATTTTGTATTAAAAAACAAAAAACTACTAACACTTGCCAGAAAATCAGAAAAATATGTTTAACTTTCTTGTTTTGACTATTTGTGTGTAAACAGCGATGTTGATGTTTATGTTTAATTTATTAACTTAAGTGCACTGTATTTACCCTTATATTACTTATATTGCAAGAATGTATAGTTTGTTTTATTTGTTTACTTATACCAATTTGAAATAAAAAAATTCTTAAATTTGAGGGGGGGGGTTTGTTCGCAATGTAGATTTATGTTTCTCATGCAGCCTATGTCCGGCAGACGGCCATACGCAATCTGGCAACCCTGCGTGTCACATTACCTATGTTGTCATTTTAAAAAATTCAAAATGGCGGTCTCACTCAAAAACCATGTGGCAAAAAAATTTTTTAACCTTAAAATATATGAACTTATTTCAAATGGAAATGTTATAATTGTTGAGTCGCTGAAAGCTTGCCCAGCTCTAAGAAAAAACTATTGTATTTTTTACTGACAGATTGTTAACTTGTTTTCCTGCCTACTATCTACACAATTTCTTTTCGTTTCTACTAATTTTCATGTCATATCTCAAACGGTTTGAGGGTGAGCGACCTTTGGTTCAGTTTTTAATAGCGATCCTGTATAAGAAAACATGATCCTAAGTTTTATTTAAAAATGATAAATTGTTGCTTTACTTTATTTCATTTCATTATTAATTCAATACTATTGATAAATCTAAAAAATCTTTATCCATAGTTGTTGAGCAATTGATAATTATCGATAACTCGATAAATGATGTGGGATTAACCTTACATTATCGGTGATTATCGATTTATCCATGTTTGCTTTTATATGCACAATTAATATAGATAAATTATCGAGTAATGGATCAATTTTTTTAAGTTTATCGGTCATCTAAAAACATTTAAAGGCATATCTTCTCAATCATAATCATAATTTGGGATAGTTCTTGCAGATGTATAATGCTGTGGTTTTTTTTTTTGTATTCTATTATCATTTGATTATCTTGTGTTGTGCATATTTAATTTGTGTATTTATTTCCATGCTTTCTGGTTAAATAGAATAGCCTTGAGCTAGATTGTCGGTGTATCTTGTGAGAACTCAGGTCTAGCCTGGTTAACTAATCGCACGGATTAAAATCAAGTAACGATTAGTGTCTGTGTCTGGTGAAGTTATGTAGGGTCCTAAAAAAATAAAAATAAATAAATAAATAAAATAAAAATTTTAAAAAAAATTTAAAAAAATAAAAATTATTATTATTATTATCTGGTAAGGTAAGGTGATTTGATTGTTAGCATTGTACCCCCCTTTATTGTTGGATGGTTTTTAAAGAAAGTTACGCCTAAAAGTTCTTAACCATGTCACTGTTAGCCTAGGAGGTCAAAAAATTTAAAATTATGTTACTCTTAAGTCAACTGTGTAAACCACACACCTCCCGCTCGAAATGAAATTCTGTTACGTGTCATCAAAGCTCAACAACGGTTACATGCATTTTTAAACTTAATACACTGGAGAATAAACGTGTATACTTATTACTTGTTTCTTCAAACGGTACAATTTTACACCTAATAACTTTAGAAGTTGCACTAGGCAGTAGCGTACGAAACCATGTTGTCCTGACAACCAGAACATCACTTGTTTTTTAATGAAATTGAGTGTTCTGCTGTTTTGAAGAAAAAAATAATACGAAGGAAAACTAACGTCTTATTGCCAAGTTCTTTTGTCTGACAAATGCACCGATTCATTGCAAAGAGTAATAAAACAATTAAAAAAAAGGTTCATGTATCAACTAATCAATTAGCTTCATTAATACGTATAAGTCAATTTGCAATGAGCTAATTAATTAGGTAGTAAAAGAACGCGCATTATGCTATTGAAAAGGTGACTTATGCAACAATTCAAAATTTAAGTGGTGTAGGTACTGTAAGATGGCTGTGAAATAAAAGTTGTAGATATTTCACTTTTGATGTGAAACTTCAGATAAAATTTATAGTTAAATGGAGAACGTAAGTGTATTTTTATATTGCTTGTTTGTATGTCTTTAATAATGAAAGGATTGGAGTTTTGTTTATTAGGCAAAAATTGTGAAAGTGGCAAATATCATGCTAAAGAAAATTATCTACTGTTGTTGTAAGAGTAATATGTACCTATAGTGATTGTAAATTGAATGCGTAATTAAAAATGTTGTATACTGTTTGTAAGTTTCTTATTTTACAGAAGAAAATTTGCAACTTTTACTTATAGTTATAAGCTTTGCATAATCAGTCTGGTAAGCTGTTTTTCCTGCAGGGTAAGTCACTGCGGGGAGCTGTGTTAAAAACACGTTCACCATCAATTAGAGACGCTAAGAGAATCATGGTTAAAGCCGTACATTCTACGAGCGTGGTCCCGGTGGAACGCAAGGAAAACATATGCGCTTCGAGTCCCAGAAATTCCTCGCAACCCAGTTGCTCCAACATTGTAACCGTACCACGACCGAGACCTAAGGTACTGTTCGACAGTACTAGGAGTAAATCTCGCAAAGAGAGTACGTTAAAATTAAAAGGCAACACGACGGTCGAAAAATCGAAATCCGCGAGTAACGTCAAACATTCGCAAAGTCGCCATAACGCCACCAAGTTGAAATCCGTAAAGCTAGACGCAATTAAAGAGAAAGAGCAGAAAGGTACCAATACCGAAAACCCGAGTCGTTTAAAACTTCACGAAATTTGTTTTCTTAAAGGCACGGAGGGCAAGAGAATGATTGCCAAATATAAGGGAAAATGTGACGGTCGGAAGGGGAGCGATTCCGATTTGATCGTTCAATGGGACAGTCACAATGCTGCCCAAGTGTTCTCTCATAAAGTGAAAGGTTATGGAATAAAAGCGTTACCTTCCCTTGGCGGTGATCCCGGACCCACCAAAGGCCTATTTCGCGTGTACAATTTTTCTAAAAGTAAGAAAAGCAAGCGCCCGTTAAGAAGATTGGCAAGTTCGAATGACGTACCCACTAAAATTGATAAACACAAGAAGCGCAGAACGTTAAAGGGTCAAACATCTTAAGATGGCTGTTTTTCTATTGTTAAAATTCTTAAGTAGTGTTCAACACTAATGTTTTAGTTGTGATGTACAAAGAATAATTGATGTTTTTTACATGAAATTTAGAAATATATAAAAATTGTAAGGTAACGCCGAATAACAACTGGTTTCAATAGTCTGTAAAGAATCTATTTGTACCTGTAATGTTTTTAGCATTGGTGACATGCTTTCATATACAAATTAGTCTTTTTCGAGTTTTTGTTATAAAAATTATGAACCTGTGTATTTATTTTTGAAATATAACTATTATTTTAACTCCAATCTTGGATTTTTAATTACCTATTTTTTTTTGTGCCTACTCCAGCAATTTCACACGTTGTGCCGTTGGTATATAGGGAGTCAAATCATGAGAGCCCAGGACGTAAACCTACCTGAACGTCCGGACGATTGTAACTTAATTTGAAGCAGAGCTGGGTCGAGTGTTCTAAAAAACAGCTCGAGCGACGAGCGTTCTAACTGTCTCAAAAGTGCTTGCGAGCATCAGGCTGTTTTGCAAAGCAAAATCGCTTGAGAGTTACGAGCACCCCTAAAAGTGCTCGAGTGGTTTATCACGAGCGCTCGGGAAAGTGCTCGTGAGCGGAAAAAACGCTAAAAGTTAATACTTTATCTTTCAGCGCTCAGGAGCGGAAGAAGGGCTTGCGAGCGGGAAAAAAGCGCTCTAGCGGCTGCTACGAAAAGTGCTCGCAAGCGCTTTTTCAAGAGAAACGCTCGCGAGTAGTACCCAGCTCTCATTTGAAGGAATTCGTATCAATTGATGTCTCTACAAAGACAATGGTGCCAGCGCAAATTCTGTTGAAGGCATTTAAACATTAACAAAATTTCTCTTTTAGATACTCTAGATCTACCTTTTTTGCCAGACGATCAAAAATGTCAAAAAAGCGTACGTTCGTGTGAACTTCTTATGAAATACCTTTTTACATCTCTGTTTTCGTTTATTTATTTATTATTTCGTGTATTTAGATAACCGTTACATTAAAAAAAGTAATGAAAAAAATATTCTTGAAAAATTGACAATATACTAAGAAACTCCTTGATTTTCCATATGAGCCAAGGGTTGCGCCATCATGCCACCCGGCCCCGTGACTTTCTACATGTATTCATGCAGGTTTTTTGAATTTTTTGAGCGTCCGGCACGAAAATGTAGATTTCGAGTAGGTATCAAAAGGGCAAATGTTAATCCTGAAGTGCTTCCGGCAGGATTTGCGCTGGAACGAATCTCACAACTAGCATGAATGATGCAAAAAAAATTGGAATTGTTTGTTTATATCACACTCGTTTCCTTGGTGACGGTGTCCATTGCGCGCCTAAAGGTGCGCAACATATTTACCTGTACCGTTAACAACATTCCGCGTTTGCTTATTCATACTTTAGCTCACGCGATGTTCGGAACGTGTTACAAAAGTAATTGTTTTTCATTTTCCAAAGTAGGCGTGGTTCATTAAATTTCTTCATCTGTAAATAAACAAAACGCAAGTTAACACAGCCTCCTCTGAAAATGGTTCGACTGCAATTTTTGGGGTGTTTAATTGGATTTACTTTATTTGTTGATGTTTGTAAGTATTCTTTGTATTTCATTTGAATATATTGCCTCAGGTTAGGTCTTAGTCAAGTAGGTGACCACTACTACCTTATGAGTTTTTAACTTTTTTGAAAAAAAAACTGAATAAGTAGAAAGATTCAAAAATCGCTTAAATATTAAATCAAAATTTTTTGAATTTTTTTTAATAGACGGCTGTCCAGGTAAAAACTACTTGATGGCTAGATGTACCAGGTAAAAGGGGGGCATGTAAATAGTCATAAACAAAGATTTCTTGCCAAACAAACGATTATTAATAAATAATCATTCCAGTAACCAGTGGCGTAACAAGTGCCGGCCATATCACTATTTTAATTTTTAGTTTAGCATACCAAGTCAAAAAATCACGTCGTGGGCTCCATGACCTGTACTGTTCCTGCTCGACACATATGAAAAATTGTTTTAGCGTTGGGAAAGGGGGGGGGGGGGATAATCTTAGATTAGCACTAAATTATTGGAACCCCCTAAGTTGCGCATTTTGGGGCCGAACCTAACGCTACTTCGAAACTGAAGAGATTCTGAACACTTTCGGAGATGTGGTGAAGAAAGAAGTTCCAAAATCTCTTCAAATAAAGAAAAAAGAAAATTAGCAAATCCTTTCGTTCACTTTCCAAATGGCCTTAGATTCGGTCCCAAAATGCGCAACTTCGCATCTCTTACGCTTTCTGATATCTCAATGGTCACTCTCGAATTTGCGACACCCTGTAAATCGTTATAGTGGCATTTTTAGAATTGCTGGCGCTGAACTCTCTTTCGGACTGCAATAAGAGTAAAGAAGGCCGATGGTTCGTCTCCTTCAAGAATTGTGGTTTTGTATTAATTTTTATCCAGCCTGGTCAAAATGACCTTTGATCCCTGAGAATTGTTGCCAAGGCTAATTTTGTTAAAAGTTTACGAAAGGAGCAGTAAAATTGTCTCATTTGTTTCGCGTTAATATCTTTTTAAAGTCTTTTTTTCTTCACTCTACTTTTCTACTGGACCGTTCTTAATAATTATGGCTACGCCATTATTTTAGAGGCTTTCTCTTCGTCCATTTGTTCGATTACCTTTGACTGGAAAGCGCTATTGAGTTGAAATTTCCTTTTTCCATTTCCTTTTTACTACGGTCACTCACATATTCGTCTTGATAAACAAGGTGCGTTCGTCCATCAGCTTTAACATATTGGCATTTGGTAATTCAAAGAGCCCTTGAAGCTTTAACCATCCCCTAATCCCATTTAGAGTTTCAATACGTACTTGAAGATAGTAGAGTGAGCGATTTTATTGTCCATCACTTCCTTTATAAATTAATCTATAAAGCGCCGATAAATACTAATTTTTTAATTGAGCAAAAAATTCGTGCTTTCGTAGAACTTTTATGTAATTATAATTCTCAGAGCGTACCTGGTGAAATCCTCCCGAATTGGTTCGTAATTTAATTGCCCCAAACACGCTACGCCACAGTCAATTAGTAAATTTAGTTTGGGAAAAAAAAACATCAAATTAAAGTAAATAATTAGGGGGCATTCACATTCCATTACTTTCTTAATTAATTATTAAATGATGGGCGAAGTACATATATCTATTTATACCAATAATTAATTGAAATAACGGACGGAAGCATTAATTTTCTCCATACCAAAAAGGGAGGATATTGCAGCGTGTAGAGACAATCACTTTGTAGAGGTAATTTAGAGTTTCAATGAATTATTCAATACAGGGGCGCGTAGGGATCATCCTTTTCTGTACGTATTTAATTTCAGAAATTGTTTGTTTAGTTCTATCTTTATTGGCGCATTTTCGTTACGCTATATTAGCCTATACCCTCTTCTTTTATAATTTGACTTTTGTATACTACCTAGCATCAAATAATATTGCTCGAAATTATTCTTTCACAGACAGCACCAGCACCAATTTGCGTTTCGAATAGATTCATAGTGTATGAATTCCATCAAAGACTTCATGACATTTTCACATTACATTTTTAACAAGACTCAAAGGAGTTACCAGGGTGAATATCAATTTTTAATAATCCCATGGAATTTTGTTGAAAGAACCAAGTTCAATACCCGAGACAGTGCCATTCTATTCTGAGCTAGAACGGAATGGGTATGCCCATCTCAAATTAGGCATGTACAGGGTGTAACAAAACCTTTTATTTCTTTTATTTGGTTAAGACAACACAAAGTTTTATAATATCGCGAATCATCATAGTGCGATTGTGGACCCCACGCCTTCAGTAAGTTGCCACTACAAAGGCAATTACCACACATAATTTTGGTCCTTCGAGCCGGATTTCCATATGCGTGTGCGTGTATTATTCAAAATCGCTACTTGGTCACATCTGTAAGCTACCGTTAACTAAAATTCCTTTTATTTCCTTTATGTAAATTTCTCCGAACTTTAAAGATTTTATCATATTTTGATTGTACCTTAATTTCCAAAACATCAAAAATCATACAAATATTTATTTGATTTTGATTCAATATAATTTTATTTTTTTTATTTCTAATTTATTTGGTCCGTTACTAGCTGTAGCCATAGACTGTTATCAATGCTCAAGTACAAGTAACAAACATTCGTTTCAATGCAACGAAGCCTTCGGCAAAGATCATCAATTATCTGCAGAACCATGTGACGCAGTATACGGAGCCAAGTATTGTATTAAACATACTGGAAGATTTGAAGGTATTTTCTGTACACAAAATAAAGTTTATATGTAACTAATCACACTAATCCAAAAAAAATGTTGGTTAAACAGGTAGTAATATTTCACTTCTTCTTTGTGCTGCTTTGGAATAACTATAAGCATTGAGCATTGATTGTTATCAGTGTACCAGTGCTGAACAGTTAGAATGCGCTGATGGGATGATACATTTCGGTGGAATGGTACCACAAAATTGCAGTCATGTGTTTGAAGCACAATATTGCATTAAATCAATCAGCTATGGTGGTAAGGTATCATTTGCTTTTCTTCATTAGTTGTGGTGACTTTTTGAACTGTGAAATAACAACATATTGTTAAAAGAAGTGCAACTAACTTAATTTTCCGATAAATAATCACAATGCATTTCTATTATAGACACTGTTATTTCATAGCTTTATAAATGTATATAGCATTGCATATTTATTAACAGTAGTTAACCTTTTATGATGTCTGTATTCGTTATTCATCAAAAATCAATTACTGTAATACCTAATCCATATAACTAATTTGAGAGCAACAAATACAGACGTCTATAAATAATACCAATGCTTTACTTTGGAATAATTCTTAATATCTACTCTTTTGCTGGGACTTTCCTATATCTACCTGGTTACCGGTAAGGGAACTGACGATATAACTTCTTCATGCTACTATGCAACTAAGGCAGAGCACTTTTGTAATTATTTATTTCAACAAAATTGAACAATCAATAGATGGTAATTACATCGCCAGCTCCCTTACTAAAATAATAAGCCTACTACAATCGTTTCCAATGTCACTAGTTTGTGTACCCATTTCTAATTATTACCCTCTTTCTTGCTAAGATAAAGAAACTCGGTTGAAATTGGTTTACAAACTATAGTGATGCAAGGCGATTGTACTAAATTTTCTTATTGTACTAATTAAATTAACTGAACCAACTTTTCTTTTAGGAGGAATTGGTACAAAAAGATTTTGTTCGTCTCTGGATCTGGGGAATTACTGTGATTATATCAATCAGCCTGGTGACATTTTAACATATCGGACTTGCATTCATACGTGCTCAGGACATGGTTGTAACTCGAGTGGCCAAAATCTTCCGGGTGTATTTCTAATCTTAAGTGTACTTCTTATTGGATCATTCAAGTGGTTTCCAATTTACAGTGAATGATTATCTTATTCGACTGGTGAGAGAGCAACGAATGAACAGTACATTTTTTGACAAACCTTTTATTATTTAAGTATGTGACAGTAGGTATTATAAATTAGTTTAATTTTGACAAGCCCGGCAGAAAAGTATTAAAAACTAATTTTAAATACTTAATAAATGTAATGTAACAGCATTTTTTTAAAATAAAGTGTATTGTATATTTTTAATTTGAGTATGTCTTAATTCTGTATTCTGTAAATTTATATTGAGAGGAAATTTTTATTGTACTCCTAATAATTTTCAGTTTTCAAGTTAAAACCTGCGCTGGTCGTTTTCGCAGAGCGCCGGTATGCATTTGTAAAGTTAAACCGTTCACTGGGTGGCTGTCGAAGATTGAAATTATGCCAAGAGCGAGTCTGTTATGTGATTGTGTAAAACCAGCAATAGGCTGGAAAAAAAAGAACCTACCAAGAAAAAAACCAGCCGACAAAATAATGTTAAACTGTGTACCGAAATTCATTTTGTAATAATATGAATGTGTAACATAAAATTATAACAATATTAACAAAATATGTATACATGTAGGTGACATATTCCAGTGCAAATATTCAACAATATTGACCTTTTGATTAATAAATCCAAGTTGGTTGCTGTCAAAGTTAAAAACAAGTTTAGGATAGGATGTGACTCATTTTTGGTGGAAAATTACATGACCTTGTAGGAGAAATGCAATGGTACGACAAAAAATGTGGTAATCGGTAAACCGCAACTCATATATCACACATAAACCGAAGAGTTTTTATTAACAGAATCTCGCCCCCGATATAGGTAACTCGTCCGTCATCTGGGGTTTCCGAGCCTACAGTTAATTGTCGTGGATTTACTTTAATATTAAATTGAAATTAATTAGCTAGCAAACAATTATAATAATAGGGAATATGCATGTAATTTTTTTAATTTTTTAATCGCTTTTTTACATCGTTCTAACATAGTAAAAAGAGTAAACACTGTTAGAACAATTCAATTTAACTTGTAAAATAATATTTAAAACGTTGCCTTTATTCGATGTGTTTAAAGGCCGCCACATTTTCAGCGGGCCTTAGATGACGTCACAAGTCACGACCAGTATTTGTTTACTTTTAGCACAGATCTAAGCATACACAGATTGCTAACCTTATGCATTTTTTGGGAAACAAATTTAGGGTATACTTAAAGGCGCCCTCTATTGTGGAGCAGTATAAACATGTATCGTTTAAAACTGTAATGTTTCTGGTTTCTAGTCTATAACTTTTGATTGAGAAGTCTAATCGAAAAAGTACGAATTGTTTTGGATTCTACGCAACAAAATTAATAAGAAAAAGTGTTTTCCCGAGAAATTTTGGTGCAGTCGATTTTTGGTAAAAAAGGAAGGTAAACACTGCCTTTTTTTGAGGCACGAAAAAAAAATTGTCTCAAACCGACCCGGAAAAAAAAATTTCTTATAGAATGTGGCCGGTAGAATCCATAATTTCAAACAGTTCCACAACAAATGCGATCGCGTGGCATTTGGCGTTACTTTCATTCGTCCAATAGTGAAGCGTTTCGCAAATTTGAATTTCGTTCGCTTATTTTGCACTTTTGAATTAACATTTTTAGCAATTAAAAACAAACTAAATAAGAAACTAATGGTTTAAGTATAATGTTAGGACAATAAATATATGCTGGAGAAAGAATCAAGTAAATTTAAACCACATGCATATTCCCTATTCTTGAAAGTAAAAATATGTATGATCGTTGGGAAAATCAGGTGAAAGTGAAGTTTCTTACTAACTAGAGCCTTTTATTAATAAAATGTGCCAAAAACCTTGACAGAACAGCTTCCTAATCCACAAATGTTTATTATTTTCCGAACTGAAGAATACTCAATAAAAAGTATGTTTCTATTTGAAAAAATTAGTTGTCCTACACTTAACCTTTAAGCTCAGTTATAGGAAGGTGTGAATAGCATCATTAAATGGTTCCCTCTATACGAAGAATAAATCATTTTTTTAATATCCAATAAATTATCCACTGAAACTGATATCTTTTCTAGGCAAAAATGCTAACTTCAAAAGTATCGTATATAACCCGCTATTTATTTTTTTAGTGGACGACGCTAAATAAAATGCTGTTGAGGTTTATGGAATATTGTAACTATTTACAATACATACGAAATGGTAGCCGAAGTGCACGCGTTGAGCGCGGATGCGAGTCTTCTGACTGATGGAGCGTGGCGCGAGGTCGAGCTGGTAAAGTGAACTTGGCTCTGCAGGTGGAGAGGTGGTTGTTTCTTGAAGCGCCGTCAAAGCAGGAATTTCCTTTGCAGAGTTTGGAGCTCCATCGGTTGGTCGTTTTGACCAATGAGGGTGCAGCAGGTTTTAGTTGCCCGATATGCATGCGGCACGTCGCCACATACATAATTACTAATTTTTTTGCTGCAGGTGCCGATTTTGTGACCGATCAAAATTTCCTTCTGAAACTAAAAGTTACACAAACACTGCTTTGACACAATTGTCATAGTGATTATGGTAAAGGATCACTGAAAGCACAGTTCTGTTATTTTTTTGTGTAGCACTTTTCCCAAATATCGAGCGATATAAGTGGAAAGTACCTAAATCATTTTGTTCTGTAGTGAAATAAAATTAAAGGTTCCTGTTGCAATAAAATGTAGTATACTTTTGTACCCTTGATTTATTTATATATTTACTTATGTGTTACACTCTGTTTAATAATATCGAATTAGTACAAAACAATTACACAACTTGTAACAATTAGATTTTTAATAGCTGTGTCCCAGTGGGTGGGTGTGGAATCATCCTGCCACGTATTGTAGTCAAAGCAAATGACATGTTTTGATAGTGATCTCACTTATTGATAGGTACACATTACTGTGTAGACTAGTGCACATCTTTGTCAATTTGGTCCTTACATTTCTCCCTGCGTTTTTCCAATGTTTGATTATACTTTGGTTCACAGCATTTATAGGTATCCAAGAAGCTAGAAAGCTGTCAACTAGGTCATGTAAATACCACAACCAAAAATTGGTGAGGAATGTGATTGTACATAAAAATAAACAAATTTGCACATTGTTACGATTTCAGAAGCAAGCAAAACAAACATTTCACTTCATTGAAGCTTGAATATTTTCTAATTGTTCGACAGTATTCGTAGCCCGCATTTTCAGCCATAAAGCATGATATAACCATCCAGGTGCAAAAAACATCCTGGTTGGCTGCATAATACTACCAAAGCATAATTAAAATTTCTTTTGTTAAGTAAGGGTCACCTGGGCGACTTGGGTTGCAAAGCATGTACCCCTCATCCATCCTTACTAAACGTACAATTATTTATGCCTTGTTAAACAATAATACTATTAACATTGTAAAATTAAGGAACAGTATTTTCCGTACTTGTTTTTTTATATGCAGAGTGTATTACAAACTTATCTGTCTTTCTAGTCGTCGCACATGGTCCTCTAATTCTTTTACTTTACTTTCACTGTTGAGTAGTTGCATACGAACCATACGCAACTCTTCCGATTGTCTTAGGAACGCTTTCCTTAACTGTAACATAAGAAAAATGCGCAATTAGCATTTTTTGACAAATGAATAGCGGAGTCTTATTAAGATGGCAAGAGGCACCCTAGGTAAATTTTCACCTAAGCAGTTACACTGAACCCTCGATTGAATGGTAATGACAATTAAATTTGAAAAGGCTTATCTGTCCAAAGCGATAAGCATGTAGCAATTTAATTGAAACACATAAAGGATAAGGCAACTTGATACGTTAGTAATTAACCTAGTGCAATAGCGCAATGCTATGTTATGCAAAATAGTCAGAATCGGATCCTAAAGCTTGTCAAAAAACATCCCACTTTTGCAACAGGTCAATGCAATAAATGTAATGTTAACAAACTTTACCTCATCTATATTAATATTGTTATAATTCGTTAATTGCTTTAAAATTAGGTCATCGTCTCTTGCAATTGTACAGTTATTAATCTTCTGTTGCAGTTGCTGAATTCTCGTATGTTGGTTATTGGTGGTTTTTTGACTTTTTTCCAAATAAGATAAAATCTCATCTTTGGATCTATAGTCTGGTGTGGTAGTTGTCGATAAAAACGCGAACTTCTTCTTATTATTTTCCTGGGAGAGAAGTGGCGTTGTCTTTAACGTAAGTGCTACAGGTTTAGTTGGAAGATCGATATTTGCACCTAAAATCAACGATATGAAGAAGTGTACTATTTGTGACGGACTTACCTGATCTTAACGACATTAGAATGGGCATGGAGTTCCGACCGTTTATCCACTCCTGAGCGGTCAAGGCTGGTTTAGCAGCTGCAGTGTCTGGGTACAGATCTTCGTGGAAGTGGTCGCTTTTTCTTGGAACTATCATACTGATAGGTTCACATATGTTTCTACTCGTGTGCAGTTTGTAAAACTTATAAATTTCACAAACACTTGTATTCAAACCCCTTTTCGGCATAACACCCAATCCTCTCTGGAAAATATTCTATAACAACCAGTTTAACGAATAGTAATATGTTACTTGTGGATTTCCCGACAAAAATTGACTTAGAAAATGCACGTAAGGATGCTCGTCGACAATCTCGTAATATCTAATATTACCGTCACCTTTTCCAGCAAGAAAAACAATATTTGTATCGGGATCATAAAATGGAAATACTACACCGGATGAACTGTCAATTGTATCCGTTACTAAAGGTTGTGATAGATCATTTTCGTCCCAAATAGAGTACTGTCTATCAGAATGTCTGGAAAATCCAGTTGTTATTAGTTTTCCGCCGTTTAAAAAGGCGACTTTGCTTGCTTTTGAACCTGCATGACATACACCTTCCTACAATAAAATAAAAAATTAAAATATGATATACAAAACTGTGGTACTTTACTGTCAAATCAATTGCCACAATGGGTATTCTAGAAAGAGTTTGGTTAAATGGGAGAAAGGTCTACGACGAGGGGGAAACCACTCTTTCAATTTGGTGTACATGAATTTTTCATTCCAGTTTCATTCCATTTTCAATCTTTCAATATTATCATTATCAGTTTCATTACTTTCAATCTGTTCATTCTCTTTTCATTCTATTAATTCTAAGATTAATTCTTTTTCATTCTATTAATTCTCTTCATTTATTTTTCATTTCCTCATTTTTCTTATTACGGTTATAAATATTTTTCATTAACGGTTTCATTATTTACAAAAACGAATAGTTCATTTTCAATTCTTACGATTTCATTCTTTCATTATTATTTCAATCTTTCATTACACACTTCAATCCTCTCATTATTTCCATTTTCAATCTGGTGTACAAATTTTAAGGAAGTGGTTTCCCCCTCGGTCTACGAAGATATCCCTGAAATATGTCTTGGTTTTTGAAATATTTGGAAAAAATCGGATTTTTCGAACTATTGTTTCTGGTGTTAATATTTGTGTCATTGGTTTTGCTTTAGGTCAACTATTGATACCAGACAAAAATAGTAAGTAAAATCGAAAAATCCGATTTCTCAACATTTTTCAAAAACCAAAAAATTTTTTATTTTTGAAAGCTAGTTTTAGGGAAACGAATTAATTGCTTAATATTTTTTTCTTATACAATGACACTCTCTGGTGCACATACTAACCAATTTTACAATTCCACTTCGTGGTTCAATAATACGCAATTTCTTATCTTTACACGTGGTTGCTAATAAACTGCCATCTCTGTTTATTGACATGGAATAAATTACATCGGAATGTAAATCTAAAACGTTGATAGCTTCGCCCTTTTCAATATCCCAGACGATGATCTAAAACACAAAAAAAACTATTAAAGAATTAAACAGAAATGATTTTTAAAATTTGTTCAAATAAAGCATTTTTTATATAAGATCATTTAAAGTTCAGGCATTTTCTCTATGATTACATACAGGGTGTTTTTTGGGAGCTTTGGTTAAACGTTTCTGGGAAAGTAAAATAGGTAGGTTTTTGAAAATTTGAACTTAGGAGTTACTCTGAAGGCCGAATCGATGTAAATATTTTCAAAATGGCCGCACTTCCGGAAACACCGGAAGTAGATAGTAACTTAAATTATTTTAAATGGCAACCCCTATTTGTTATTGCATTTTTGGATTCTACGTGAAATTTCAATCCTTTTGATACCCATATGTCGATATCTGCCATTTATGGTTTTTAATTTATTTTGACTTTAAGAAAAAAAATGGCGGATGCAGACGGTGCCTTGGTAATTGATTACTTGAAAACGGTTGTAGTCATGGCAACCCATTTTTATCAGTGCATAGAGAATGAATAGGGCTTTCTTTTAGTGTACTTAACAAGAAGTTAAGTTGCGTACAACCGCACCTATGGAGATCCAAATTTAAGAAACGTTAAAGTCTATAATAATAATAATAATAAATTGTCTTTTATTGGATAGTGTATAAAATATATATAAAACATAATAAAAGGAAAAGAAAAGACATAATTTTGACACAATCCAATGGGGCGCAGTTCAGATGGGGTACATGACCACACATCTGCTCTTCCACTTAACCCCTCCAATTTAATTAACTCAACAACAAAGTGGAATGAAACTAACTATATAATGATGATGTGAAGCGTATGATTAACATATATATGGAAATGACGGTTGAACAAAACAGACAAAGAAGTCAAGAAGCACTAGCGCTAAAAGATTTCCACGATCTACACTAGTGAATATTCATCGGTAACATTTAACAGTGCAGTAGTACAGCTGTAACCAGCTTTAAAAGCAGACTGAGTATCCGATAAAAGAGATTCTTCAACTAAGTATTCGTTTATCTGCATACTCATGAGTTTTTCTAAGACTTTCGATAAGACAGGTAGGATACTTATTGGTCTCAAATCATTGAAGGTAGTTGGTTTCTTGTTTTTAGGGAGAGGTGTAATATTTGCTAATTTCCAGTCAACTGGAAATGCATCGGATCTTAAGCAACTGTTCATTAGGTAAGTGAAATACGGCAATAGAAAAGGACAACAAAGATTTAGCAGGACAACAAAGATTTAGATAAACTCAGTTTTTTTTAATGGAATGACCCTGTTCTTACTATTGCATGAGATAGAGAATCGAAATTGGCATATTTTGATATTACATGTTCCTATAGCTATCTTTAACAGTTTCTGACTTATTCCCATTTTATTGAATTGACACTATTTTTTTCGGATTTTGTTTTTAGTAGTCGGCCATGATTTTATAACAATCGAATTTTAAACAAATCTAGTGACACCAATCCGTCACCTACTGTTATAGGTGAACATAAGTTTTTCAAAAATCGCAAATGACTCGGAGTGGTTTCACCTATTTTGGAAAATAATTGTTATTTATGGTGAAATGAACAGAATCGCGGCACGTGCTTGCCGTACATTCATTCGAACACTGAAACGAAATTGTATGAATTTTGGAAATGCTGTACCCCCAAATGCACTACAAACCGTTGAAGCACAAGTGATACAAAGCTCTACAAGAGAATATTTAAGAAAATGAATTGAATTGCAAATGCAAGATTAACAAAATAAATTGCAAAATATAAAAATAAAAAATAAAAAAATATATAAAAAACTTCGTTGAAACATTTTTGGTATGGAATTGTTGTTAGAACAGATATCGCATTATCTCTCTTAATTTCCAGACTTATACGTTGTTTAAGAAATTCAGTTGAACGACTCTTGTCTAGATTTTTCAAAAATTTTCCGTCCTATATCCTTAACAAAAAACTTATTTATTAATGAATTATTTAGACTAGAATCAATGATATTAACGAATCCATTCCTTGATTTGTTTAAAATTCGATTGTTATAAAATCATGGCCAACTACTAAAAAGAAAATGCGAAAAAATCGCATCAATTCCTAGATCAATTCAATGAAATGGGAATAAATCAGAAACTGTTAAAGATAGCTATAGGAATATGTAATATCAAAATATGCCAATTTCGATTTTCTATCTCATGCAATAATAAGAACAGGGTCATTCCATTTAAAAAAATTGAGTTTATAGACTTTAAAGTTTCTTAAATTTGGATCTCCATAGGTGCGGTTGTACGCAACTTAACTTTTTTTTAAGTACACTAAAAGAAAGCCCTATTCATTCTCTATGCACTGATAAAAATGGGTTGCCATGACTACAACCGTTTTCAAGTAATCAATTATCAAGGTACCGTCTGCATCCACCATTTTTTTTCTTAAAGTCAAAATAACTTAAAAACCATAAATGGCAGATATCGACATATGGGTATCAAAAGAATTGAAATTTCACGTAGAATCCAAAAATGCAATAACAAATAGGGGTTGCCATTTAAAATAACGAAGTTACTATCTACTTCCGGTGTTTCCGGAAGTGCGGCCATTTTGAAAATATTTTACATCGATTCGGCCTTCAGACTAACTCCTAAGTTCAAATTTTCAAAAACCTACCTATTTTACTTTCCCAGATACGTTCAACTAAAGCTCCCAAAAAAACACCCTGTATAGTCCAGTCAATGAGTTTTACTGAGGATGCTGTCAATTTTGTCAGTAAAAATAAGTCCAACATATCCAAGTAGGGGAATGGTCACGGTAAGGGAGGCGGGAGTGGCGACAAGACAAAGAATTCTGTCTCAACATGTTACAAATGTGACCAGATAGGCCATTATAAGCGGAACTGTAAGAAGTAGAAGTCTGAGAATCTGTCGATTTCCTTCAATGTTTGGATTGCAGATGCAGCGCATAAGGCATAACCATGAACTGTAATTGGTTACCTTCTAAGGTGTTTTTGCCAGAAAAGTATGTTCAAGTCGGAAAGGACCAAGGGCATTGTCAACATTGAAATAATTGTCAATGGTAAGTCTAAAAAGAGTTATCTTGAGGATGTGTGGTTTATTCTCCTCTCTCTTGAGCACTCATTGACTGGACTAATAATTAACATATCTTTGTGTACTTAGTAAATTTTTAGTCAAGAAATTTTCTTTTTTTTAGATAAGTGACAATTGAAAGTTGATATGCTTACCAAGTGGTCAAAGCCAACACTAAAAAGGATATTTTCAGCAGTTGGATGCCATTCAATATACGCAACTCTGCGTTTATGGCCAACCAATTCCAGGAGCCAATCCGTAAGATGCGTCCCTAATCCTCCATCAGGAATGTGCCAAAGTTTCACCTACTTTATCAAATGAAATTGTTGCATGTAACTAAAATAGAAACTTACAGTGCCATCATCCGAACAGGATGCAATAATGTTGTCATTAAAGGGGTCCCATTTTATATCCAACACCGGTCCGCGATGGCCGGTTACTCGAAAGGAATTAAAATCCAACCTTCCCGTCTGTTACGTTTAACATAAGTAAATAAATTAAGCGGTAAATTTGATACGTACGTTGTCTATCGGAAGAACAACAAATGCACCCCCGCCTGCTACTTCTGTGACGACAGCAAGAAATTTGGGATTTACCGCACAAAATTGAGAATCATGCGCGTTTTTTGTAATTGTGATGTTGTCGTAACATTTTTCGCGTTTTGCTGGCTCTCCATATACATGTCGAAACTTTGATGTACGTACACCACGAAACCATAACTAAAACATTATAACACTTAACAATTATCATATTCAATTTTTTCCGTTCCATTTGAAAAAAATAGTTGACACTTTGAAAACTTTACTATTTTTTGTGAACGCCCTGTATCACTAAATCCAATTTTCTCATTATCAAACTGTTTCCTTTTTATTCATTATTGATCAACTGTATTTCTTAATTTTAAAATCAAGGTCGCTACGATTTATGAAAGTAGGGCTTGTTTATGGGCAATTATTCAGAAAAAATTAATAATTTGGTAACATTGACAAAAAACCAAAAACTGAACAGGTTTCCATGCAGAAGTTAAAAAATAACATCAAAACTACTACAAATATACAGGGTGTTCCATTAAAAAAATCAGTTGTCTATTGACACCATAAAAATGGGACACCCTGTACATTCAAAAATAATTTCTATACATGGGCAACCATCTATGGTTGACATTTGCACAAATGGTTTTCTGATAATTTTTACCAAGCTAGGAAAGATTGACGCACTGTTGCAGGACCCTGTATAGTTTAATCAGTAGGTGACACCCACTTCGTTATTGTAAATGGTCCCAACTGTTCTTGATCTTTTAATTATAAGATCAAAATTGAAAAATATGGATAATAGCTACACTCGAGTATTGATAAATTATTGTTGTTGTATAAATCACTCCCAAAAACTTAAGTAGTAAACGCAAGAGTGAAAATGAACCTTGCACTACTCTCACAAAGGGTGCAAAACTACCTACTTAACTAATAAAAGTGAAACAAAAAAATAGAAAAAATTAAACGTAAAATACTAATATACAGGGTGTTACAAATTCGAAGTATACGAATTGCTGACTAATTTGTGAACAAGAAATTATAAAAGTTACTACCGGAGATACCCGAAAAAGAAGAAAAAAGCAAAAAAATTCTCTTGTGATTAATTAAAAAATGCCTAGTTTTGTAACTTAAAACTTTAAACTAGCAAAGACTTTTGTATTAAATTTCTTACATAAAAAACCATTTAACGAACTCCCTAATGCATCGAATTTGTAACACCCTGTATGTACAGACACTACCAGATATGCAAAGTAAAATTTAAAAAAATGTCTTACCTGCGTATTTTTCATCTTAATCCAAATTACTGCCTATACAAGCACCACTTCAGCCTCATGCAATACAGAGAAGACATTTACAACTGCAAAACACCAAAAATGAAAAGAAATGAAAGGTGCGATAAATAAAACATAATACACATTTGTATAAGACAAATAAGCACAAACTTTTCAAGTCGATTTACTAATGAGTGACGACGCAATCTAAATAACGTTATCCATTTCGAGTAATAGAGTGCAAGAATTTCCCTTTCTCTATGAGATAATTATCTTGATAATTATGTATGTTTACTTTCCAATAGAAATTATGAGAATGCTAGAGTAAGACTAAGTAATTAATAGTAATTTATACACTATCTGCTACAAATGAGTTGAAAATGTTTTTATTACGAGAAAAACGTTTAGATATACGATTTTAAAAATTTTTTATGAAATTACCTTACAAAAGGTTTAGCTTGATTATACTTTATGAGATCGTAATGCCTGTCTGTATAGCCTATTAAATGTTTCCCCTATTCGAGGCTCAAGTTAAATCCAGGGTCAAATTTGGCCCAGTAAGTAATAGCATGCATTTAATGATTTACTAAAAATGCGATTGCCATTAAATCATACTAATATACATTCAAGATTACATGTTTTATTGGTCATATATGTTGAATAACCTCCATTATACGCACAACACAACATAATGATAATGATTGTGATGAGGATTGTGAATAATTTGCCGTTTTCAAAAGAAGCATACGACTCAGGTAAAAAAGTTATCGAATCATTTCATTTTTTAAATGGAATATCCTGTATATTTTAATCTAAAAAATAGCATATTAATTCTCTTTTCAAACACAATAGAGATAAAGATGATATTAAAAAAAGATTCAAGTGATTCAAAAAAGTTTAAGATTCAAAAAGATTTTAAAAAAATTAAAAAAGGTTCAAATGATTCAAAAACTACATTTTTAATTTTTAAAATGTTTTAATTAAATGATTAAAAATCTTTTTTAAATATTTTGAACCAATATTGATTTTTTATGTTATATTTTTAAAAAGGAAATTTAATATGCTATCTTTTTAGAATAAAATATACAGTGTTCCATTCAAAAAAGACGTTACGTCAGATAACTTTTTTACTTGAGGTAGATTATTTAATGAACATTTAATGAAGGAATATTTTCAGAAATGATGGAAATATGTAGGGCATTGTAGCGAAAATGTGTAGCAATTTGAAAACTGTTTTTTGAAACGTTTTGGAAAAATTTAAAAATATTGCAGAATTGGGGGAAGTGCAGAAGGAGGGAGAATCGGACCAGAGTACTCACAAGTGAAAAGTGATACGCGGTGGATCAAAGCAAAAATGGTATTCTGGGCGATGACAAATAAAAAACTGGCTGAACTATAGGTATGAAAGTCTTTCGTAACTTGTTCTAGCATTCAGTATGACTACTCAAAAGTAAATATAAACACATTTTGAGGGGATGACAATGTAGGGTTACAACTGTTACTTATTTTTATAAATTGGGAAATTTATTTTCTGTTGTTGTCTTGTAGAAAAGAAGAGACAAAGGTGTGATTTATTAAAAATGTTCAGCTTTCAAAGATCAATGTTTGAAGGTCTGTTTCAAATTAAGTCAGTACTGTTTCAACAGGATGGTGTACCTGCACACAACGTGTGAGAATACCGATCGGACAAATTTCCTAGAAAATGGTAAGTGGCCCGTAAAAGTAGGTATATACTGTAGTGAGTAGCATTTTTTTTTCCGCTGTACTGCTACATTTAAGAAAAGTAAAGAACAAACCAATAATTATTTATATATATAAAACATACAAGCACGATTCCATACGCATAATCCGACAAATGGATAAAGTGAATGGAATATTAATGTAGCTATGCGAAGATACATGTTTTCACATCCCGAAAGTAGTATATGACGCAACCACTTCACACGGGAAGTACAAAAAGCATTTCAAAAGCATAACCATAGATAAGTAAATTGAAATAATTATTGCTCTTACCCTACTGGTGGGTTTATTGCATGAACGAGCGTCAACACTATTAATATTTTTATCACCAATTAAACTAGAATTATTAGTCATTGAAGGCAATAACTCTTTCTCCCAAATCATATCAACTAATCCAGGAGATCTCCTAAATACTATTCAGTTTACAAACAGTTTTTTGGCTCTAGGCTGTTAAATAAACACAGTTATTTGACATTTGATATGATGATTGACATATGTTTGACAACTGAAAACCATAGAGGCTCAGTTCTGAGGCTTTGGCAACGCTGCATTGATAATAATTTAAGAGCTGCATGTGATTGATACCTCTACACAGAATGTAGCACTAAGAATTAATGTCATTTTTAAACGTGTTTCGTGTTTCAATTCCTAAAACACAATTAATGGCCGTTTGCAAGCGTCGCTTAAAATCTATGACAACGATTATTGAGACAACGGTCGTCATGGATTTTAAGCTAAGTTCATCTTAAATTTGTCGGTGCCAACGGCCATCAGTCCCACAGGACCTTATTAGTTTGAATGGTTCGAGCAGAATAGTCCCCCTCCCCGTAACATTCTGTGTGAGAAATCTATAGCATTGTTTATTAATTAATGGAATGACTAAACAAAAGGCTATAGTAGATTCTTTTTTATGCTTTAACTTATTTAGAGTTAGCAATTTCTCCTTCTAGATTTATCCACAGTGACTCAATTTAAAACAGTGGCAACAACGGGGCATTTCGTTTGATTGGTCGTTGGTTCCGGTCACCATATTGGGGCTAAAATGATATACCTACTTTGGTATAGGAGTACGTATACACTTTTCTGTGTGTTCTTGCGAAATTCTGAGAAGATAGGTACTGCTTAATGTAAAATGTATTATACTGTGGCTCGGTTCTATATAAACATAGTTTGGAAGTCAATAGAAATTTATTACGAGAAAATGATTATGCTGCTCAATTGTGATCATATATATGCTTGAATTAGGCCCTGATGTCGGCTGGACGCCCGAGTAGACTCTTAAGGGTACTCACATGCTGACGAAGTCTGAGAATACCGGGATGTGATTGGCTGTATTCTGGCAGATGGTTGAGTCGGTAAATCGATTTCAACATTAGCGAATTCCATGGAACTGGTGAAATATAATAAAAAAATATATCGTAACGTAAATATAATTATGCGATTATTTATTTACAATTAATTATTACGGAATTTATAAGTAGTCTTTTACACAAATTTATATCATGTAAATTTATCACATACTAGCGCGAACTTCACTAATAATCATTTAGGCTTCGATGTTGGAACTGCTATTAAACACACTTCAATTTGCTTTATATAGCAAACGGAATGGTACTAGAAAAAATGACGAGTTTCCGAATAAGCAGATCACATTTCCCGAAAAGAACACGTCACATCCACTAATCTCGATAGGTTTGAATATTGATGTATTTTATAATCAAAGCTCAATAGACTTGATTGCGCCAGGTGCCTACCAGATGTCCCTCTGGATTTCTAGAATATTGGCTACAATATTCATTTAGTTAAAAATTACCATAGGAGATTTAAAAATCCAGAGAATTGCCAACAGCAAAAAATTTTATATTTTATTAAATATAAAAATTAATTATCTCAACGTTGTAAGCATTAATACACAACGGGCAAAACTTCTTTCACCTACTGCACATACCATTACCACCACATGCATAAACTTAAAATTTATTACGCTTATCCATATCACAATATTATACTCGTCCTTATAAAAAATAAATAAAAGAAACAAAATTACAGACTTAATACAATTACCGGCTTATTTTAACCTATATACACAGTCAATTGCATATCTGAACCAGCTAAAATAATGAACGCCATCGAGTCAACAATATTCACTTTTTGATTGCGCAATAAGAAGCAACTGTTGCTTGTACTTTTCAGCCTCTGCCTCCTTCTTCAGAAATTTTTGTTTATATTCTTCCACGAGTTTCCTTGCGTCGATTAATTGCCTCATTAAAAGTTCGGTGTCCGACAAATTTTCATCTTGTAATTTGAATTTCTAAAAATATCCAGTGAAATAAAAAAAACATCAAAAAAGTGGCAATTATACATTCACGTTAGTTAATATAGGACCCACTTTACTTTTTTGCATGACTATTCTTTTGGTGTTGCTTTTGTTGTTTGTAAGCAATTTTCGGTTCACTTGCTTGATTACACCGCCGTGGTTTAAAGTCATTGCTAAAAATTCCTGAGGAGTTACGGTTATAACTTTTTTTGGTTTGATCGGAATTGTTCTAATTTTTGGTGCCAATCGACTTCCAGTATTAACGGTCCCTGCAGTCGTCAGGGGTTTTGTCGAATTTAGTACCTCTTTCCCCACCTCTAAATAAATATAAGTAAAGTAGATTAGGACGAATCGTAATACCTGTCAGCACAACTGAATGACCTGTCTCCAATATCGAAGATAGGATGTTCGAGTCATCGTCTGCTGGAAGCATTGTAATTCCGTGTTGTTGCAGTAGTTTAATCGATTCTGAAAAGGTATTTTCAGTTGTTTCAGTTTGTTTTTCTGGAATTTCATTTGTGTATTCCTCTGTGTAGTCATCTAATACAGCTGAGTCAGGTACTGAAACACAAAAGATCATCAGTATTGCAGTTGAAAATCTTTTTTAATTCTCAAAATCAAAGTTATCTCCCGACAATAATTGCAGATATACAGTTGCAATAAAGGGTCTACCTTAAAAAGATAAGCGCACTGATCAGAATCTAGCGTTTGATGCTTATTAAAAAAAAAATAAACGGTTTCAAAGAATGCTCGACAACAATAACTAACCTACCATCAGGTAATTCATCATGTTCTGTTGAATTTTCACAATCGCCTTCTAACAAAACCGTTTCTGAAAAGCATAATATTAGATATTAAATAGTGGATAAAATAGTTACCTACCTAATGGTATAGTTTCGCTATCCAAGTCTAATGAATTTGTTTGAAATGAAACTGCATCCGAGTCTGCATTATCCATTTCTCTCATTTCGATGGTCAAATTTTGAGCGGCAACTTCAGGATCGTACACTGTCATATTAATAATTTCCGCAATGTCGTGCCTATCGCATTGCAAGGCTATGTCCAGTGGAGTTAAATCAAACTTGTTTAAGACATCAGTTTGTGCACCATGACGAATTAACATTTCGGTTATTTCCGCATGGCACTTTTGGGCTGCCCAGTGTAGCGGAGTCATATTAAGCTACATTATTTGTAAGTAGATGCAATTTACTTATTGCAAATGCAAAGGGGTTATCCACTGTAGCATTTGGTGTACATTTTACAGGCATTAACAGACTACACTTGTGCAATTACTGGCATATAGGTACATGTGCACCTTTCACAATCAAATATTTAAATAAATAAAATTTTTTGATCAATGATGATCAATCTGGACCAGGAAGTGACGTCACACCAATCAGAGACAAGGTAGTGAGCTCATAGCCAATCAGCGACGTCTTAAAAGTTCTGTCCACCCCCCTATTGTAATCCAGAATGTAAATGTTAAAAATAATATGTAGCAACCATTTAAAATGAATAAATTTTTATGTTATATACTTGGGACACCTGGATAAAATACAAGAAGAATATGTATTTAATATGAAAACCTAAATCTATTTCCATTGTTTTTCCATATTGGAAACAATTTTTCAAAAACTGAGTTATTTTCATCAGGGGCGGACTGGGTACTTACAGGCCAGGTGGAATTGCGTAGGGTACGGGCCATTAAAGTGTAGTAAAAAGTGTTTTCCCGAGAAATTTTGGTGTAGTCGATTTTTGGTAAAAAAAAGGAAGGTTATACACTGCCTTTTTTTGAGCCCCGAAAAAAAAATTGTCTCACATCGACCCGGAAAACAAATTTTCTTATAGACTGTGGCCTGTAGAATCCATAATTTCAAACAGTTCCAAGATTGGGCTACTAGTTCAAAAGTTACAAGCCTTTTGAATTTTTTTCGAAATTGGTTTCTAGTCTATAACTTTTGATTGAGAAGTCTGATCGAAAAAGTACGAATTGATTTGGATTCTACGCACCCAAATTAATAAGAAAAAGTGTTTTCCCGAGACATTTTGGTGTAGTCGATTTTTGGTAAAAAAGGAAGGTTATACACTGCCTTTTTTTTGAGCCCCGAAAAAAAAATTGTCTCAGATCGACCCGGAAAAAAAATTTTCTTATAGAATGTGGCCTGTAGAATCCATAATTTCAAACAGTTCCAAGATTGGGGTACTAGTTCAAAAGTTACAGCCCTTTGAATTTTGGGTAAAAAAGGAAAGGTTTTGTTAAAAAAGAAAGGTTATACTGTTTTCATTTTCCCCTGATCCCCTGATACCAAAGATCCTTGAATTTCTTCTGATGTCATTGAGACTGACGAAATGCTAATTTAACCAACTTGTAGCTTCAACAATAATAAAGTTGGCAACAGTGCCAGCTGTACACTGTACCTGTAGCATAGCTATACTGATAATTAACATTATTGACAATACAGCGAGTCAAATAGTACCCGTTGTATTTAAAATACACTGAAAATAGTGGATAACCCCTCGAAAAATACCTACCAAATCTTTACAATTAACATCAGCTTTGCTATTTAGAAGGCATTTAACAATTTCGACGTTTCCTTCAAAAACCGCTATATGCAAAGGAGTCCTATCAACTTTAGTTCTGGCATCTTTCGAAATCCCAGCTCGTAGTAAGATCTCACAAACTTCCAAGTGATTTTTCTGCGCAGCAAAATGTAAAGGGCTCGTACCTAACTAAAATAAGACGGCGGATAACTCCTTTTATGTTTACTGTAAATTGTAACTACCCAATCAGCAGTGAAAGGCGCCCCTTTACTCATAAGCAACTTAATTTCCTCGACGTCACCACATATTGAAGCCTGTAACAGCTGTTTACCGAGTTCGTTAATAGACACCGACGAAACATTCAGTCGACAGCAGTCCAACTGTACACGCGAGAAAGAAATCAAAATAGATCGTAGGTTGTTTTGTAACTTACCGGTATGGCTTCTGTTGTTGTTAAAGTCTCCGGTAATAGAAACTTTGGAATATGTATAAGCTTCGTTTTTTTAACATCGCCATCCATTTTATGTTAAACCTTCTGAAAGAAGGATAACTATGATTAAAATAGGTTCAATCATTACTGTAGCCAAGCAGAGTCAACAGTTTGAGGTTACAAAACAAAAACAGAATAAAATATTTGAAAAACTGTTTTTGAACTGTAATGAACAGGAAAATGACTGTTTTGTATCTCGTTTCCTGTTCCTGTAAACGGCGGAAGTGAGAGCCTTTAGTAGCCATTTAGATCGATATTTTTTAGTTCGTACTGTAAAATCATGTTAATACGTACTTTTCTCGTACAGACATTTATTAAATCGACCATAAACAATCTATTTGTCGAAGACACATGTCACAGTAGTAGCATTTTGAAGTGTTTTCTTGGTGACGTATTTATTTTTATAGGTTGTTTTCGTTGGCAAAAAATGGCGGGAAAGTCCAAGTATTTAAATTTTGTTTTACGACCATTATTTTACAATTGTAGATACTTTTTCCGTATCCGAAGTAAAGAATTTAAAAACTATATAGAAATGGGCCATTTTATATGCCTATGGAGTTAGGGACCAAAATTAAAGAAATTACGAGCAAAGTTAATCAGTGCCCAAATAAGAATCTTGTGAACATTTTTGGAAGTACAAGCCCAGGAATATTATCTCGAGAATTATATGAATAAAAACTAAACGAAAGACAAGATTTATGACACGATAGTATACCCACTAGCAAAAATGAGTTAAATAGGTATATTAGATAATGAAGACAAGTTGAGAGTTTATTTAAATTTTTTCAATTGTATTATCAAACAGTTGTCAATAAAGTTCTTTATACCTACGTAATATCCCTTGTTCCAAGCAATCCTCCAGAATTTGACAGGTCTCCTTCTCCAAGGCTCTGCAATTCGAGATGCTCCCCGTTCCAAGCAATGCTCCAGAGCTGCACAGTAGAGGCCACAATCCGGGCTATCCCCAAGTATAAGAACTGATGGGTCTCTCCAAGTAAACTTAAAGTAGATACCTCCAATATATAGCCTTAGATTTATCTTATAGGCCTCCCAATCGGCTATAGCTCTTCTTTATCTTATTGAACAGTTTACTCAACTGAGTATTCTGCTTTTCGAGCGCCATCCACCACCAGGGATGGTTAATAGGGCGTCGTGGCAGTTCTCATGTACATAAGTCAGAGGTACTCGATTATGCCAGACTGAGGTCAATCACAATCTGGCTTCGGGTCCCTAGATCTCTTGGGAATCTCTATAGATTAGGTAGTACTTTTCAGATGTCAATAATGATTTACCTCTAGGGTTGACGTTACTGCTCCCCCATGTAGTAGGTATGGTGAGATCGCCCTGAGTGATCTACTATAACGCTGGAGTTAGAGCAAGCACTGACCACTAGGTTACCTTGGTAGCATGGGGGATGATGCTGTAGCATAGTTGCTGGTGATATTGTGGTTGTACTGACGTACTCCCCACCTCAGGTTTGGCACGATTACTAACCCGCAGAGCTGGGAAGTAACTAAAATTTAAGTTACTTTCAAGTAACTAAGTTACCTGCAGTAACTAAGTTACTGTAACTTAGTTACTTTTGAAATAACACTAAAAGTAACTTGTAACTTAGTTACTTTCTAAAAGTAACTTATAACTATTCCATATTCAGAGGAACTTAGTTACTTATAAAGTAACTAAGTTACTTTCTGGTAACTATGTTACCTAAAAAGAACTTAGTTACCTACCGAAAAATTACTTTTTATTTATTATAAAATTATTTATGCACCCTACCATCGCCGTTGTACAATTATATACTCAAAATTTCTCATCTGTACACTTTTCGAATTCGCGACTCGGCAACTGCACGACGCCCGGCGACGCATCGGCAGATATTTGTTCATGTGATCTGATACTTATTATAAAAAAATTGCAACTCGCCATTTACCTTGTTAGTTGTAAACGTGAGACTGTTGTGCTTGTGAACGAAATAATATGAAAATAAAACTTTTGGTTATTCAGTATTCAGTTTTTTAATATTATTTGTTGAAATTCGAAGCAAGCAACTCGAAAGTATCTTTTTAAAAGAACTTTTTTAAAAGTAACTTAGTTACTAGTAACTGTAACTAAGTTACTTTTGTTTCGAAGTATCTAGTTACTCAAGTAACTTAAGTTACTTTTTGGAAAGTAACTATGGAAAGTAACTTAGTTACTTTATCAAAGTAACTTTCCCAGCTCTGATAACCCTCACCTTTAGAGAGGAGGAAAAGTCATAACTGATGAGCCTTCTGTTGAAAGATTAGGTAATGTTAGAACATTAATAAAACGTCTTGAGCTTCAAAAATAGAAAAATAAAGAAGTTCATAAAATGTCATTCAATATTCATCATATATTTTTTTTAACATCTACACACTTTATAATTTATAAAATATTTTATGATCGTATTTCAACACCTCCCCTCGATTAAAAATATTTATAAATTCAAATAAAGAATACTACATCAAAACTTACTTCTAAGTTCAATAAATAGGAAATATACAGTTTTAAATAGAAAATACAAATTACCTCCCCTTATTTCATATTTAAAAAAATCTTGATTCTTAGAGTAGACCTATAGCCTTAGCAAACATTTCTGTTTTGGGCCCCGACAGGGACTTCGTGAAGAGGTCAGCAAGGTTTTCTGATGAAGGTATATATTCTACTTTGATCATTCTGTTACTAATACATTCTCTCACAAAATTGTACATTGACACATTGACTCATAAAGGGCGATATACTCTGCATGAGTTGATGAACTGGCTACGCATTTCTGTTTTCGGCTTTTCCAAATAACTGCTCCATTCCCAAAATTAAAAACATAACCAGTTATTGATTTTGCATCATTTTTATCACTAGCCCAGTCTGAATCACTATCACATGAGAAAACACCATTTTTCTTATAAGTTAATCTATAACCTATATTGTTTTCTTTAAATACTTTAACACATTTTGAACACCTCTCCAATTTCTTACAGTGGGTCTCTGGTTGCATTGGCTCAATTTACATACAGCATTTGCAATGTCAGGCCGAGTACAAGTGCTGATGTAAAGAAGAGAGCCTATCGCCTTTTGCTACAATTCACGGTCAAAATTTTCTTCTTCGCCTTTCCTTCAAAATGCGCTCCTACTTGAAGTGGACAAGAAGTGCCTTTAGATTCTGACATATTGTACTACTCATTAAAATGGATTTTGTACTGACTCTGATTTATGGTTATAACATTCTCACTAAGTCGATCAAACTGTATTGATATGAACGATCTTACGGGACCTAAATCTTTAAGTTTGATAATTTTTCCAATAATTTCTTTAAATTTTAAAACTTCTTCTTCAATTCCCGAAACCAAAAAATCGTCAACACAAACGGCCACTATAATGTCTTTCTTAAAAAATATGCAAGGTTCACTGATACATTTGGCAAAATCTAAACTTAACATAATGGATGTTACGTGATTATACCAGTTTCTACCTGATTGCTTAAGGCCGTACAGACTTTTTTTAAGTTTACAAACGAATGTACCTTTATCGAGTTCTAATCCATCAGGTACTTCCATCAATACTTCCTCATCCAAACTGCTATTGAGGTACGCTCCGACTACATATCTACATGATCCAACCTCCATCCATGATGTACAGCTAGATACGTCAGAAGTCTGATTGATTTCTGCTCCACTACAGGACTCATAGTTTCGAAATAGTTTACTCCGTGAGTTTGACGAAAACCTTGTGCAACAAGTCGGGCTTTATACTTACTTAATGTTTCCATCTCCGTTTTTGATTGTGAACACCCACTTGCAGGCTATTACCCTTGCACCTGGTTGTCGTTTTATAATTTTCCAGGTTTCTTGCAAATTTAAATTCCGAAATTCGTTATTATAATGGCATCCTCCCATGCAAGTGCGTTTGAGCCATTCACAGCTTCCTCATAACTGGACGGAATCTTCTCTTCATAATCGTAGAGCAAACATACAACATGGCAATTTACATCATTTTCTTGTTACTGGTGCTCTACTAGATTTTCTTAATTGTACAGGTCCTTATCGTCAGTATTATCGATTTCAGTTTGCTCTTCTCCTTGGTTATGAATCATTTCTGCTATTACAGCTTTTTGATTTTGAATTTCCAGCTCTCCATCTAACACGTCTTGATTTTGAGCAACCATCTCTCCTTCGGGTACAATTTCAATAGAATAATTTTTATCTGTAGAGATTTCAGAAAACAATCCTTCGTTTTTGTTTAACTCGCTTAGGAAATTGCAGTCAAAATTGTTAATCTTAAATGTCTGAGTTTGGTTTCGACATTCACTTGGTACTTTCAATACAGGTTGTTTAAATGGAAAAATCTCTTCCTGAAAAATTACATCTCTCCTGATGATTACCTTTCTTCGCTTCAAACTCCATAATCGATAACCGTCCTTCGTATTTTCGCCGAATCCAATAAGCACACATGTTTCAGCTTTTGATTCAAATTTCGTTGATTTAGATTTCTTTGCCCATGCTTGGCAACCAAAAATCTTAATTAAATTTGCTGTATCTAACTTTAATTTCTTACTGTGCCAGATTTCGTAAGGTCAATTGCAGATGAGGGGCACCGATTTCTGATAAAAACTGATGTCATAATTGCTTCTGCCCAAAAATTCATGAGTACACCGGATTCTAACATCATATGCATCTTGCCATTTCTACCAGAACGCGCGGTTCTGCCGTTCTGCCAGACCATTTTGCTGCGGACAACCTGGTGCACTTCTCCTATCTTTTATTCCGCATTTTCATGCAAGTACTTCTCGGAAACATTTGATATGTACTCGCCACCATTGTCACTTTGCATGGTCAGTAACTTTTTCTGTTGATTTTCCGCTTCCTAATGAAATCTAACAAATTCAAGAAACGCCTCATCCTTCGTCTTCAAACATTTGGCAACGATATAATGAGAGTAATCGTCAATAAGAGTCATAATAAATAATGATCCGCCAATATAGATGGTGGTGAAATTTTACCTATTAGGCGACTGAATTTTCCTTGAATGCAAACTTCACATTTCTCATCATCTTTATTTGGTTCTTCTTTTAAATTTTTGAGAAAAGGAATTCTCAACAAATCCCTTTTATTCACATGTCCAAATCTTCGATGCCATAGCTGCATGTTGTTGACTGCTCTACATGCTAATCCATTCTTCTGTTCAATGTTAAAATTTTTATTTCTTATATCCGCAGTATTTACAACGTATACCCGAACCTTCTTTACTCTAAAGATCAGCTCATCATTATCCAAAACTACTCCTCTTTCACCAGTGAACATGACGTCCAAACCTTTATCTGTCAACCTTGAAACAGACATCAAATCACATTCAAGATCTGGAACGAAAAATGTCTCAGACAACGTGATCCTGAATCCTCCGTCTTCTTCAGGTGTACGAATCATGACGATGCCTTTGCCTTCTATCTGAGCTTCGTCCCCATTTCCCATCTTGATGATGCCACAGTAATCTTCATCGGGTTCGACAAATTCTTCTTTCAATGGTGTCATGTGATCTGAAAAACAAGAGTCTAAATACCAGCATTTCCGCTTCATATTGCCTTTAACTCCTACTGAACAATACGCTTTGGCTTTGTGGACTGAATTGACAATTTCACTTATAGCACTACTTGCCATACCTTCCTTCTTGTGTCGTTGTTGTCTCAAGAACTCCTTCAACTCTGGACAGTCACAAGATTTGTGTCCTAAATTTCCACAGGTGTAGCACTTGTAGACTCGTTTCTACTTTCTCCTTTAACTCGTTGAGTATTATTTTTATGATAGACTTGATTGTCATTTTTATTTTCTCCTTTAGCTCGTTGAGTATTGTTTCCATGGTTTTTCGATTTCATACTTTGGTGTGCTTCTGAGTTCTGCGACTGCTGTCATAGCTTTGACTTCGTCTGTTTTTGTCGACAGTCCGTCTAATTTGATTTGACGTTTCTCTTCCACCAACAATTTACAATTATGATGTCATCACGACTTAAACTTTCTTGATGTTCCAATGTTCTAATGAAGATTTCATATTTGTCCCTTGGAAGACCCCTCAGAATAAACAATGAGAGAGCATGTTCATCAAACGTTATACCTACTGCAACGTATAAGATTTTTCGGTTGAGATCAAGAATTTTTGAAATGTGCTCGGTCAATAAGGAAAAATAATGCTGAACCTTGGGCGGAGTGACAAAGAAAAGGCTAACCTATTCGCAGAACACCTCACCACAGTTTTTCAACCACTAGACAATGAACCAGATAATGAAATTGAAGAAAATATATCCATTCCTTTAGAGCCATATCGAAAAATTAAACCATTTACCCCAAAGGAAATAACTGCTGAAATAAAAAAGCTCAATCCCAAAAAGGCCCCTGGTATTGATCAAATAACAGCTAAAATGCTGAGTGAACTCCCAAGAAAGGGCATTGTATTATTAACCTATATTTATAATGCGATACTGAGGCTTGAATATTGGCCAAAATGTCTCAAAGTTGCACAAATCATAATGATTGGTAAGCCAGGAAAAGATCCAACGGATGTTGCCTCCTATCGTCCTATAAGCTTGCTTCCAGTTATTTCCAAACTTTTAGAAAAACTATTACTTCGGAGAATTAATGAGGACCTTGAGCCCCAACATTGGATTCCGGAACATCAGTTTGGTTTTCGTCGCGCTCACTCCACGGTACAGCAGGTCCATCGAATCGCACAAGTTATTAACAATGCATTTGAAAACAAGCAATACTGTTCAGCGGTCTTCCTTGACGTTAGTCAAGCATTTGACAAAGTATGGCATCCTGGATTACTATATAAAATCAAACAAACACTCCCTACAGCCTATTTTAATATACTAAAATCATACCTGAGCGAGAGAACATTCCAAACCAAAGTAAGTGAAGAAACATCAGACCACTTCCCCATCAATTCTGGAGTGCCCCAAGGTAGTGTTTTAGGGCCTTTGCTCTACATTCTGTACACAGCAGACCTGCCAATGACACAAAATACAACAACAGGAACATTTGCAGACGACACTGCAATTCTATCCAGTCATGAAAACCCTCAAATAGCATCAGATTATATCCAGACTCACCTGTTTGAACTACAACAATGGCTAAACAAATGGAAAATTAAAGTAAATGAAAACAAATCGGTACATGTAACATTTGCCCTCCGTAAACAATTATGTCCAGCAGTTGTGATAAATAATGTGCAGATACCACAGATGGAAACGACAAAATACTTAGGATTACATCTAGATAACAAGCTGACGTGGAAGGAGCATATTAAAAAAAAGAAGAAACAAATAGACATCAAAGCAAGAGAACTAAATTGGCTAATAGGAAGAAAATCTTCACTATCAACAGAAAATAAAATTCTAATATACAAGGCAGCCATTCGACCTATCTGGACATATGGAGTAGAGCTATTGGGCTGTGCTTCTAAAACAAATGTACTATTAATCCAAAGAAACCAATCAAAAATACTCCGGCAAATTGTAGATGCTCTGTGGTATATAACAAATCATACAATTCATACAGATCTACATATACCAATGGTTCAGGAAGTAATCCAGGAGAGAGCTATCAAACACAATGAAGTCCTAGAAACCCACACAAACCCCTTATTGGAACAGTTACTGCAACCAAGGATCAATAAAAGACTCAAAAAATTGTGGCCTATAAACTTAGTGCGGGAGTAGTGTCCTCAAATTTCTTTTGACAAAAACAATTTATAAAACTTAGTATTAAGTTACATAGGTTGCATCGATGGATGTTAATCTTATCATGCTATTTGTTTGAGTCCTCGATCGAGACCATCATTGTAACTGTTCATCGTCATTATTACTCCTTCTAAATGTGATGAGACAGCTACACTCCTCCTTGATGTCTGGATACGTAAACTCTGCTAACTACCTGTACGACGTCTTTAATCCAGTTACAGTAACACACACGTGATTCTACGTAACATTGTTTTCCGGATTTAATTTTCGAAACACTAACGCGTAATTCTCATAATATCTGTTGAAAGATTAATGTTAGAACATTAATAAAACGTCTTGAGCTTCAAAAATAGGAAAATAAAGAAGTTCATAAAATGTCATTCAATATTCATCGTATATTTTTTTTTAACATCTACACACTTTATAATTTATAAAATACTTTATGATCGTAGTTCAACACCTTCCCCCCTGGCGATTAGGTTAGTCTGATCTTTTTTCTCAATGCTGAAAACTATCATCAGCTTCCTTTGGGGTTGATCCTTCACAGCTGTCTGGAAGTGACACCAGCTGCCTAGCTTTGCCCAGGAATTCTGTACCTATCCAAGCGCCGCTTCACCGCAACCAGGCCGTCACGTTCTCCTGGGCCCAGATGGCCGCCTTGCGGAGTCTGTGAAGGTGTGCAGCCTTCCACAATTGTGTAAATTCGTCCCTCTAGCTCCCCACCTACCTCGGCAGCCAAGCCAACAAGGGGACGTCAATCCGAATGACGCCAGGGCTACTAAAAAAATATGTAGCTTTTAATATGGGTAGTAGGAAACAGGCCTGATTTACGCCTTGGAGTAGGTCATTCAAGAATGACCTACCTTCAGCTAGTCAGTCTGCTGCCACTACCCAGTCTGTGGACACAGCCGATTGATCATGGTCTTAAAGCGAAATTCCGGTCACAGTAGTGTGTTGTCGCCACTTCAGGTAATCTGTGCGATCAAAAAAGAATTGTTGTCTAGTCACCTTTGAAATTTTTGTTTACATTAGAAACTTCCAAAGGCGACTCGACGTCAATCCTTTTTTCATTGCCCGTTATATACATAGAAGGAAATCGCAGTGGCCTCACCACAACCGGGGAAGAGTCGATTGATAAAGTTTCAATTTAATTATGTGTACATTTGGATCATAGGTAGTTTGGATCATAGTGTATACAGACGCCTTGGTCTTTTTGATTTTCGGTTTTTGAAATTGATGTAGGTAGTAGATGTAGTTTGGAAAAAAAATCTCCGTAAAGCCGTCAACAGATGGCGCTACTCTCGACGTTCGTACACTGTTTCTGCTCTGTGCATTTCAGTCGAAGCAGTTAGCTCTTTAAAGTAAGTCGTTATTGGAGTAGCCATGTTGTGTATTAATAATGAACGGTTTTACACATAAAATTCGCGTTTTAGTGCTTTAATTGAATGTGTCTGTGACCAATTTCGATTTTTGGATTAATTTCTTACGTACAACGATGAGTTGGGGCACCGAGTTGTGGGTGAGTTATTTATTTTTGCACGACCCAACCTACATAAATAATATTATTGAACTTGTTGAAGAGTTTTCATTGAAAATCGGAAATGTGCAATCTTTGTTCTTAATTCCAATTGCTAATCAAGCAGGCGGCTGTGATGGTACGATTCGCGTTTTTTAGCTTTCGCGATTCGTACCTTCGACAAAAACCTGTCGGTGCGGTGATTCGGTCAGGTGCGCTTAGCTTACCTACATCTTCAGGTGCAATTTTGAATGCGAACGTTAAGAGCTAGTTTCGCTTTTTCCGAGAGGAAGATAATTTCGTTGAGTTATTTGTGTAATAAAATAATGACTTCCCACGTAGGTAATCGCACCAACGAGCTCTAGACTTAACTACTACCATTGAATTTATAACTAATTCAATGCTACTACATTCACAATTCCGTAGACATTCTTGGGAAGTAAAAGTGAAAAAAATACGTGAACCGTGTCTTTGACTTTGTTTACATTATAAAAACGTTCTTTTCCATTCGTAGGTAGGTAGGTAATTGACGTTGGGAAGTAATGGCACGGGGGTGCACTTTGCACGCACCCCAAACTTGGGATAGGTCATTTGTTTGGTGACTCACCTTTTTGAATCACCCACGTTTCATGTTCGATTCGTTAAAATTACCGGTTTTTTCCGTTTCAAATATAATTGCTACTTTTGACTCAAATTAACACGTGCTTGTTTGTCGTGACTAGAAATTCCTGTTTCTTACGGAATGTTAAAGCGCAAGTATCGATATACAGGGTGTTACACCTAATTTGGTAGTTCAAAAGCTAAATAAATAAATAAACTCGGCATCTGTTCGTAATTCACGTACCTATCCAAACAATCAACAAATGTACTGTTTATATCTTATCTTAATCCAAGAGGAAAATGCGCCTTTTTAGGGGCAAGCGAGGGGGCAAGAATATTGTAGATTTAGTATTTGTTGTCGTAAATTTGCAATGTAATGTGTATTTGATCAATAATATAACAATTACGAATTTCATTAATTTTCCATGTAAGCAACACATGTTGTTATCATTTAAACACCTGTTTATTTTCCATAATTAAAGACATTAAGAAGGACAAGTTATATCTTATCTGAAACGTATTTTCTATGTTAATGTATGATAATTTTCTCAATTTCTCTAAACCACATTACCAACAATACAGGGGTTTCAAATAAAATCGGCCAACTTTCTTATTATTGGAGCTATTAAGTTGACTAGAGAAGTCAATGTGAGGTCCATAACGAAGGTATCCAAAATTTGCAACGAACGAAAAAAATAATTCGGAACAGGTGATTGAAGCATTTGGTCTGCTGTATTGGATTAAATTTGCATCCATAACGATCGGCCAATTTTTCTGTTAAAACTTGCATTTTTATAGCAAATAAACAGAAGATGATAAAGTTAGCATCTTCAAATTAATGTACAGGGTGTCTCATTGTCAACACTTTTATAGGGTATCTCCGTAATAGTCATCAAAAAATAATATAAGTAATAAAAATCTAAATTTGAAAATATGTATTCGCTCGCTTAAGAGATACGGGGGAAAATCAAGAAATTGTCAATTTCAAAATGACCCTACATTTTCTTGGCTAAAACCGAGGCTAAAACAGATACAGAAAAGTGTTTATTACAAAAGTTTCTTTACATTGACTGTTAAGTGGTCAGGTAAAAAAGTTATTGGTCCTAACCACATTTTTTTATCGAAGACCCTGTATATTTTATAATATTTAAAAAATTCAATATTGGTTCAAAAATCGAGTTCAAAAGTATTAAAAAAAGATTTTAAAAAAATTTAGAAAATTCAGAAATGTGTTGTAGTTTTTTATCCACTTGAATCCCTCTATTGCGTTATATTTTTGAAAAGACAATTCGGTATGCTATTTTGCAGATTAAAATTTATAGGGTATTCCATTTAAAAATGAAGTTAGATCCGATAACTTTTTCTACCCGACTCCGTATGATTCTAGGACCCCTTCCCTCCAATTGAAAGTGGTACAATTGAAATTTGAAAATATTCACTCGCTTAAGAGATACGGGGGGAAATCCAAAATTGTCAATTTCAGGATGACCCTATATTTTATTAGTTAAAACGAACACAGAAAATGGTTACTTGTTACAAAATTGGTTTATAGTAATTGCTGAATGATCTACCGTTTTCAAAAGAAGCATACGGGGTCATGTAAAAAAGTTATCGGACCGCACCTAATTTTTTTAAATGAAATAACTACCCTGTATAGCATATTAAATTTTCAAAAATATACCACTGTCTGTCTATGCTCGTATCTGTCTATCCATAAGGGGAGCCCGACCAGGAAGCACTTAGGCACACATTGTCACATTGTCCCTACTCCGTTAATGAAATGGAAAATAATATACGGAAACACAAAAAGCACAAAGAAAAATAGATATGTAGTAAGAACACGAACGTGGAACTTAAGCGCCATGCTTGTCCTTAAATACGGCCCTGCATTGGAGCCGTCCCTTTTTTCGAGGAGCCTGCTCCGTTATCGGACCCCTTTTGAGGACTTGACCTGTTGGTCCCCCCGGACGAGGAGCCCAGAAAGGGTTTGTTTGGTTTGCAATCGTCCATACAATTCCCATGAGCAATGCGGAAATGCGGTCTCGCCTGAGCCTGAGTTTTTTGTTAGAAAGCCCATTGAAATGGTGAGGGTGCTAGTTTGAGTTTAAGTTTTGTTCATTTTTTGTACTCAATAAGTAGTTATTTGTTGGCCCGACTTAATGACAACCTCGCCTCTCCCACCTTAGTTTTAAAAAACGAATGTGGCTAATGAGCAACAATTTTTTGAGTGCGCCAACAAATACTTAAGCATAGACGAGTAATTAATTTTTTTTTCTGTTTGTGTTTTCGATGTTGCAAAAAAAAGTGTAACACGAGCGTTCGACGGAAATACTGTCATCCTCTGTGCCGTTTGCGGCAAAGAAATCCCAATAATAGCCGAGTTCGACATCTCTACAACAACGGAATTTAAGAGATCGTAGTTTCTGTCTAACGTACATCCTTCCTCGTATGCGCCGTCTCAGTCTTTAAACTTTAAACAAATACACTTATCAACGTTGATAAAACAGTTACAATACAAGACGGCGAGAGAGCTATGCACTTTATCATAACAGAAGCAGCGCATCTACACGAAAATTAACCTTAAGTTCACTGAGCTTTAATCTACTTTTGTAATTAGGCGCTAATCGCATATTTCTTCCAAGTACCTACGCAAACTTCTGAGAACATTATTTCTTTAAAAATCCCCATATCTGGGCTATTGGGGAAAATAGGAAGCGGCGGTTTGATAAATTATGATGAGTAACTTATGATATGATGCTACAAAAAAACTGTATCGTTCTTATCCGTTTTGTCCTATTTGCGATGGGGTGTGTGTGTGTAAAACAGTAAAATTGTCCGCTACACAATGACGAAACCAAACAATTTACGCATATGTGAATTTCATAAATTAAAAATTTCATCATTCTTCTGCTCGGTTAATCGATCCTTCATCGCAGGGTTAATTAATTAATGGAATTCTTTCCTCGAACAGTTTTTGAAAATTACCTTGATTCGATTCCTTTAGGAATATTAAAATTACCTCAAACAAAATTATTTATGAAAAGTTCGTCTGGTAACAATTCATCTTATCTCTCGGAAAATGCCGCTTCCTTTAGCAAAATGGAAACAGACCGCTTCGATGGCACAGTTGACATTCTGCACGACTCATGTAACGTTCGTGGTCTTCTAGGTTATCTTTGTGATGAATGCGCGTCCGGCTCCCGTTATAAACCAAAATCTCAATATTGATTAATTAATAATGCGAGAGACGAAAAGAAAAATTGAAATGAAAAATCCGGGGAAAAATCTATCCGGGATTCGAATAAACACACAATTAATTGACTGACAATAACAAAAATTTATTCCTAAACACAAATAAATTTAAACAAAATTCCTGAAAGAAAGAAAAGCTTACAAAGCGTGTTTGGACATATTACCACGCACGCACGCGGTCGACAAAGAAATCTCAATAATCCAAATCGTGATCCAAATACATAATGTGAAATGGTGGCAATTTTAGGCAATAAAGGAAATTTTTGTCCCCTAAAATAAGTCGTGAGGATCGAGGGGTTGATCACGAGGGAAATTCTTGTCCCTCTGTAGGAAATGTTGAGGAAATAGCTGAGACATATGCAGGACATGGACGAAATTAGAGGAAATTCTCCGGAAATGTTAGGAAATTTCAAAGGATTGAGGAAATTCTTGGTAAATATTAGGAAATTTTCAGGAAATAAGAAGAAATTCTTAGGAAATCTAGAGAAAATTCCTCGGAAAATTGTGAGAAAACTGGGAAGTATGTAGAGAATGGAAGAAATTAAAGAACATTTTGGGAAAATACTAGGAAATTTTGGGGAAATAGGAGGAATTGTCAAGGGAATGAGGAAATTCTAGGTGAATATGTATTAGGAATTTTTAAGGAAAGAGAAAATTCTGAAGAAATTAGAGGAAATTTTAAGAAAAAAGTTAATTCGGAGAAATTGGGAAAATTAAGGGAAATGGTGGCAATTTTTCTTTCCTTCTTATGAGAAATCTTGTCTTTCATATAAGAAATTTCGAAGAAATATGTAGGAAATGGAAAAAATTAGACGAAATTCTGGATATATATTAGGAAATTTGGGGGTAAGAAATTCCGAGGAAATCGAGAGGAAATGTTGGAGACACCAAGGGAAATGGTGGCAAATTTAGGCAATAAAGGAAATTATGGTCCCCTAAAATAAGTCGTGAGGGTCGAGGGGTTGATCACGAGGGAAATTCGTGTCCCTCTGTAGGAAATGTTGAGGAAATAGTTGAGACATATGCAGGACATGGACGAAATTAGAGGAAACTCTCCGGAAATATTAGGAAATTTCAAAGGATTAAGGAAATTTTTGGTAAATCTTAGGAAATTTTCAGGAAATAAGAAGAAATTCTTAAGAAATCTAGAGAAAATTCCTCGGAAAATTCTGAGAAAACTGGGAAGTATGTAGAAAATGGAAGAAATTAAAGAACATTCTGGGAAAATACTAGGAAATTTTGGGGAAATAAGAGGAATTGTCAAGGGAATGAGGAAATTCTAGGTAAATATTAGGAATTTTTAAGGAAAGAGGAAATTCTGAAGAAATTAGAGGAAATTTTAAGAAAAAAGTTAATTCGGAGAAATTGGGAAAATTAAGGGAAATGGTGGCAATTTTTCTTTCCATCTTATGAGAAATCTTGTCTTTCATATAAGAAATTTCGAAGAAATATGTAGGAAATGGACAAAAATTAGACGAAATTCTGGATATATATTAGGAAATTTGGGGGGAATAAGGGAAATTCCCAGGAAATCGAGAGGAAATGTTGGTGACACCAAGGGAAATGGTGGCAAATTTAGGCAATAAAGGAAATTTTGGTCCCCTAAAATAAGTCGTGAGGGTCGAGGGGTTGATCACGAGGAAAATTCTTGTCCCTCTGTAGGAAATAGCCTCGGAAATAGCTGAGACATATGCAGGACATGGACGAAATTAGAGGAAATTCTCCGGAAATGTTAGGAAATTTCAAAGGATTGAGGAAATTCTTGGTAAATATTAGGAAATTTTCAGGAAATAAGAAGAAATTCTTAGGAAATCTAGAGAAAATTCCTCGGAAAATTCTGAGAAAATCTAGAGCAAATTTTAAGGAAATAAAAGGTTTCTATGAGGAAGTAACATTACTTATTTCACGTTAATTCGGAGAAATTTGTGTAAATTTGGGGAAATTTTAATGCAATTCAGAAATGTTGGGAAAACTAAGGGAAATGGCGAGGGGGAAACCACTTCCTTAAAATTTGTACACCAGATTGAAAATGGAAATAATGAGAGGATTGAAGTGTGTAATGAAAGATTGAAATAATAATGAAAGAATGAAATCGTAAGAATTGAAAATGAACTATTCGTTTTTGTAAATAATGAAACCGTTAATGAAAAATATTTATAACCATAATAAGAAAAAATGAGGAAATGAAAAATAAATGAAGAGAATTAATAGAATGAAAAAGAATTAATCTTAGAATTAATAGAATGAAAAGAGAATGAACAGATTGAAAGTAATGAAACTGATAATGATAATATTGAAAGATTGAAAATGGAATGAAACTGGAATGAAAAATTCATGTACACCAAATTGAAAGAGTGGTTTCCCCCTCGGGGGAAACCACTTCCTTAAAATTTGTACACCAGATTGAAAATGGAAATAATGAGAGGATTGAAGTGTATAATGAAAGATTGAAATAATAATGAAAGAATGAAATCGTAAGAATTGAAAATGAACTATTCGTTTTTGTAAATAATGAAACCGTTAATGAAAAATATTTATAACCGTAATAAGAAAAAATGAGGAAATGAAAAATAAATGAAGAGAATTAATAGAATGAAAAAGAATTAATCTTAGAATTAATAGAATGAAAAGAGAATGAACAGATTGAAAGTAATGAAACTGATAATGATAATATTGAAAGATTGAAAATGGAATGAAACTGGAATGAAAAATTCATGTACACCAAATTGAAAGAGTGGTTTCCCCCTCGGGAAATGGTGACAATTTTTAGGCGATGAAGAAAATCTTTGTCCCTTAAAATAAGTACCTAAGGGAAATTCTTGTCCCCCATATAAGAAATTTCGAGGACATGTGTAGGAAATGGTCAAAATTAGGCAAAATTAAGGGAAATGTTTAGGCAATATAAAGAAATCTTTGTCCTCTAAAACAAGTCATGATTAACCCCGAGGGCAATTCTTGTCTCTCATATAGGAAATAACTGGGATGTATGTAGAAAATGGAAGAAATTAATGAACATTCTGGGAAAATACTAGGAAATTTTGGGGAAATAAGAGGAATTGTCAAGGGAATGAGGAAATTCTAGGTAAATATTAGGAATTTTTAAGGAAAGAGGAAATTCTGAAAAAATTAGAGGAAATTGTAAGAAAAAAGTTAATTCGGAAAAATTGGGAAAATTAAGGGAAATGGTGGCAATTTTTCTTTCCTTCTTATGAGAAATCTTGTCTTTCATATAAGAAATTTCGAAGAAATATGTAGGAAATGGCAAAAATTAGACGAAATTCTGGATATATATTAGGAAATTTGGGGGGAATAAGGGAAATTCCGAGGAAATCGAGAGGAAATGTTGGAGACACCAAGGGAAATGGTGGCAAATTTAGGCAATAAAGGAAATTTTGGTCCCCTAAAATAAGTCATGAGGGTCGAGGGGTCGATCAAGAGGGAAATTCTTGTCCCTCTGTAGGAAATGTTGAGGAAATAGTTGAGACATATGCAGGACATGGACGAAATTAGAGGAAATTCTCCGGAAATATTAGGAAATTTCAAAGGATTGAGGAAATTCTTGTTAAATATTAGGAAATTTTCAGGAAATAAGAAGAAATTTAAAAGAAATCTAGAGAAAATTCCTCGGAACATTCTGAGAAAATCTAGAGCAAATTTTAAGGAAATAAAAGGTTTCTATATGGAAGTAACCTCGGAAGTAACCGAGGAAGTAACGTTACTCATTTCACGTTAATTCGGAGAAATTTTGTGTAAATTTGGGGAAATTTTACTGCAATGCTAGAAATGTTGGGAAACTTTTTCTTTCCTTCTTGTAAGAAATCTTGTCCTTCATATACAAAATTTCGAGAAATTATGTAGGAAATGGATAAAATTAGACGAAATTCGGGGGAAATTTTGGGAGAATAAGGGAAATGTTGGGGACATCAAGGGAAATGGTGGCAATAAAGGAAATTTTTGTCCCCTAAAACAAGTCGTGACCAACCCCTCGGATTAAAATAACTGAACCCCAATTTTAATCGTGTTTTTCTATATGAAGACCACCTGATTTCGTATACACGCCTCATTATAGTAATTTAAATCTTTAACAGGACGCATACTGAAATTCCTAGTAGTGCAATAATTCGACTACCTACAATTTTATAATTTATTTCAATGAGACCATAACGGATCGTCTAGACACGACCCTAACATATGCGTAATGACGTGGCACGTGAGGAAATGATTTATTATATTTTAGGGTTTCCACGTGCACGGTCGAGTTCGCTTTCCCGTGCACGATTTTTGCTTTCAAAGTCAAGCTTTCCGGTACAAATCCAACAAGCGCGGCTAGTATTTCCGGTCTTCTTTACAAACGAGTCGAAGAATTCGCCGCGAAATGGGACAATGGGTCACGGTTATGCGTTTGTAAGTGAACCTATCATTCGGTTTCCTTTTACGTATACCGCCGTACTTATACAGTGTCTTTTTCATCTGACATGGCGATCAAAGTATTTTGGTTTGTTGGAGTTATTGTAATCTTGAAAATTTACATTGAAATCGCCCAGTAAGACTAACATCAAATATACACTGCCGTAGTGCCATATCGAGCGATACAAAAAAGTTAAAATACAAAATTGTCGATTCTCCTGTTTGCTTGTGTAATGTGCATAACGCAAAAATATGCGTGTATGTACAAGGTGGTCCAAATTGGACACTTCGTATGGAAATACCCTATATTTTAAGAGATTAAGAAATTCTTTGAAATTTTTGAGAAGGAATCTGGAAAAGCTTCTTAGGAATTTTTGAAATTTCTTTGTATCTTACACATTTGACAAATCCAGGTTTTTACATTGTCCTTTTTCGAAATCTTTAAAATATAGTTGCAAGAATTTTAGACTTTTCTTATAATTTTGTTTAAAAACATTTACTCCGTTCTTGCTTACTTTTAGGCTTGGTTTTGTTTGCTTCATTAGCTCCTTTTATGACATGTAATGGGTTGGGTATACTTTATCACTGTGCAAACAATTTTGAGTATGTACTCTTATCACAGCTGATTGCTTTTAAACACATCACGGGTTTGTTTTCCGTTTAAAATTTAGGTAAACCTTAGTACAGCGTTTTCGTTTTAATCGCCAATTGCGAATGGGGAGAGAATTCACAGGTCAACGAATTTTGTACAGGGCGTCCTAATTTTGATGTCCCAAGGAGAAAAACTTTTTTTGTTCGTAGGAATATTCGGAAGGACTACTTTTCCAAGGAACTTTGATGTCGCTTGGCCTTTTTAGTTGCATGTTGAATATTAACATGGCAACCGCGCAATAAAAAAAGATTATTTTCGTATGAACTCTTACACATTGCTAAAACAAATAAAAAGGACAATATACAGGGTGGCCAACTAAGAATGCGAGGTACTGTATCTGAGAATCTATCCATCGTAGAGGCTTTCGGTAAAAAAATTTATTACTAAAACGGCCACGAGAAAAACTTGGAAAATATTTTTAAGTTTCTGAAATGACCGCTAGGGGGCGTAACTGCAATCTGGAATCTAAAAAATGATGTTTCTGTGAATTCCGCTACATTAACCTAACAAGAAAATGTCCGGTCTTTGAAGTTGACGATAATCTGCACAATTTTTGTGTGACAATTTTTCCTGTATCTCTAAAAATGAAGTGGTGGGGGGTATTCAAAGGTTTCCGTAAAGAACACCCTGTATCTTCGAAACGGCTGAGCCGATTTAAACAAACTCGCGTTAGTTCAAAAGAGCTATTCTTCAGCTACAAATATTATACTATTTGAAGTTTTGTTAGTTACACATATCACCGCTTGAGGGCTTTTTTCGACATTCGGACAGAAATGGTTAATTTTCTCAAAAAAATTAAATGCATTGGTTCGATTTTTTTTTTCATAAAAAGATGCGGTTTTTGCGAGCTTTTTCAGGCATCATTTAGCTACTTTTTCATGATAAAAAAAATCAAACAAACGCATTTAATTTTTTGAGAAAATTAACCATTTCTGTCGGAATGTCGAAAAAAGCCCCCAAGCGGCGATATGTGAAACTAACAAAAAATATTGTAATATTTGTAGCTGAAGAATAACCCTTTTCAATTAACCCGAGTTTGTTAAAATCGGCTCAGTCGTTCCGATGATACAGGGTGTTCTTTACGGAAACTTTTGAATACCCCCACCACTTCATTTTTAGAGATTCAGGAAAAATTGTCAAACAAAAAAGGTTCATATTATCGTCGTCTTCAAAGACCGGACATTTTATTGTTAGGTTAATATAGCGGAATTCATAGAAAAATCACTTTTTTAAATTCCAGATTGCAGTTACGCCCCCTAGCGGCCATTGCAGAAACTTAAAAATATTTTCCAGGTTTTTCTCGTGGCCGTTTTAGTAATAAATTTTTTTACCACAAGCCTCTACGATGGACAGGTTCCCAGATTCAGTACCTCGCATTCTTATTTGGCCACCCTGTACATACATATAGCTAGTTTCTATAAAATATCTCGGTTAGGTATTTTTAAACATTTTGAAAATAACATAATTCATAAAATTTTTATGTATTGATAAAAGGCTTGAAAATATTCTTTAGACATTTTTTAAAGCATGCGATTATACAGAATTTTTTTTGCGGTTTTTGATTTTTCTAAATTTTTTATTCGGAAATATTTAAGGAATTTTAGAAAGACGTCTCAGAATTTCGAGAAAATCGCCACAGAATTTAAGAAGCTCTAAAGTGAATACTCTCCACGCACATTTTTTTTTATAAATAAATTATTTCTTTATGCACAATATCAATGACAATGCAGCGACCTGTTAGAGAGGTTCCCTGAAAAATGGCGAAACAAATGCAGAAATGAAGATCAAGTTAAATCGCCAAGCAAACAACATTTTTCTGTTGAAATTTCAATGTTCATTCATTTTGCAATATGCGGTTTTTGAATTTTTAAAAAAAAAACGCCAAAACAAATGGAACCTCCGCGAAAATCGAGACTTGTGTTTTAAATTAAGGAGTCATTTGTACCTACTTACAAGTAATTACTGACAAACACCTTTTATAGTAAATTTCAAACCTTTCCAATGCCAAATCAAATGGAATCTCCACGAAATTCGACAAATTTGTAAAAATTTAGAGGGTGTTCCATTTTCGACACTTTTATAGGGCATACACTAGTTGTCGGTGCTTTTAAAAGTAATATACTCTTTTTGGGTCAAACTTAAAATGATAAAAATCAAAATTTGAAAATATTCTTTCGGTTAAGAGATACGGGGGAACATAAAAAAATCAGTTTCAGAATGATCCTTTATTTTTGTAGTTAAAAGAAATATTTTATATAAGCGTGTCTTTATAATAATGATTGTTGAATAATCTGTCGTTTTCAACGGTCAGAAAAAGTGATCGGACCTAACCTCATTTTTTTAAATGGAACACCCTGTATTTTTCTAAATAAATATATTCCTCGTATATGACAGAAACATTTTTTAAATTCATTTGAACCTTTTGAATCTTTTTTATCATCATTGACGTCTTTATATTTTGGAAAAGGGGATTTAATATGGTATCTTTTTAGATTATAATATACAGGGTGTTCCATAAACAAATTAGCTTAGGTCTTTTCTACCGGCCCCCTTACACTTATTCTGAAAACAGCAGATTATTTTTTTTATAGTGCACGTTCTATCTTGCATGAGTAGTAAAATATAATAACATCCAGTGGCGGCTCGTGATAAAATTTTGAAATTGTTATGCAATTTTAAAATTTAAATTTAATCTATCCTATGTTCTTTTCTGCTCGCAAATTTTATAATAATTTTGTCATTAAAATTCTCTATTTCTCGGTGACAAACAACACAACACAAGAGTCTGTTCATCCATATCGCGTATCGCCTCTGGTGTACAGGGTGGTTCAAGTTCGTGACTTATTATTGGGATCGCCGTAACGGTGGGAGATACAGTGTAGGTTAAACGGGACAAAGTTGCCCCTTTTCGTAATTAAAAAAAATGGATTTGGAATTTTTGAAAAATTTTTAAAATTATGTAGTATAACTGCGATATCAACAAAAAAAAACTGAAAATATCATTTCGGTTTCATGTTCCCTAGCTTAAACGGTCGAAAATGGAAGGTTCCAGGTTCTTATTTCTTATGGGCGCCATGTTACGGAATGAGATGATAGAAGAAATCTCGACACTTTTACGTAAATTTGAAAGAAAATGTTTTACATTCGTTTGTCAACAAAAGATGCACGGGTAACTAGATCTTGCTGAATCAACTATGCATTCAAATTATTTTTTTTTGTCCTTTAAGCTCATTTCGTCAGAATTCAATATGGCGCCCATAAGAAATAAGAAGGTAGTACCTTGTACCTTTTACATCTAGTGTGTGAAAATTCTCATAAACGGATTCTTCGAAAAAAAAATGCCCATTGAAGGTGAAGGTCCATTTACCGACCGTTTTTCGTTACCTATTTTTATAGATTTTTCAAAAATTTCAAATGCGTTTTTTTAGTCACAAAACTTTGTCTCCATTTACCCGCCACTGTATCTCGCGCCGTTTCGGAGATCCCAATGGCAAGTCACGAATTTGGACCACCCTGTACAAAAACTGGTTGAGGAAAACTTCAAAGAAATGAAAGAAACGTACTGAATCAACCTCGGAATCAACTTTCTTATTGGTCGAGCGATTTTTTTTTAATTTCAGCATTTCTGTTAAAACCAAGTCGAATTAAACATGTCAAAAGTCAGCTGCGTTGCACGCATGTGGGGAACTAACTTTCTCATTGCTGGTGTGATCTCCTATGCCATCTCTTTCTAATAAAAGCGCACTAATCGCTTATGTCAAACATGTGGAAGGGGGAGGGGGTCACGAATTTCAAATGAGAATATCTCGAAAACAGCGTGTCGGATTGATGTTTAAAAATTAAAAGTATGTTTTAGGCGATAAATCGATTTCTTTCTAATAAAAGCACACTAATCGCTTATGTCAAACATGTGGAGGGGGGAGGGGGTCAAGAATTTCAAATGAGAATATCTCGAAAACAGCGTGTCGGATTGATGTTTAAAAATTAAAAGTATGTTTTAGGCGATAAATCGATCTCTAATCGCTTATGTCAAACATGTGGAGGGGGGGGGGGGTCAAGAATTTCAAATGAGAATATCTCGAAAACAGCGTGTTGGATTGATGTTTAAAAATTAAAAGTATGTTTTAGGCGATAAATCGATCTCTTTCTAATAAAAGCACACTAATCGCTTATGTCAAACATGTGGAGGGGGGAGGGGGGGTCAAGAATTTCAAATGAGAATATCTCGAAAACGGCGTGTCGGAGTGATGTTTAAAAATTAAAAGTATGTTTTAGGCGATAAATCGATCTCTTTCTAATAAAAGCGCACTAATCGCTTATGTCAAACATGTGGAGGGGGGAGGGGGTCAAGAATTTCAAATGAGAATATCTCGAAAACAGCGTGTCGGATGATGTTTAAAAATTAAAGTATGTTTTAGGCGATAAATCGATCTCTTTCTAATAAAAGCACACTAATCGCTTATGTCAAACATGTGGAGGGTGGAGGGGGTCAAGAATTTCAAATGAGAATATCTCGAAAACAGCGTGTCGGAGTGATGTTTAAAAATTAAAAGTAAGTTTTAGGCGATAAATTGGTCGATTTATTCTGAGAATCATTAACTATGTCAGTGACTGTACAGTTTAACTTTTCAGTAGACCCATAGAAATACTAGCCACTTCAATGCACAAAGAAGCTTTACAGTAACTAATTGGTGTAAAGTCTGCTTTTAGTTACTATAATAAACCTTCAACTTCCTATAAACACGCCTTATAGAGATGCATCCTTGTTGAGTGAATAGAAGTTGGGTATAATTTAAAGACTGGGAATGACAATAAAATCATACGCTAGGAAATATTTGCATTGTGAGAATATGTGCGTGTCGTTTCTTGTAACCTCGCATCGCAGCCGTGACTTGCTTGAATTACGAGAGAAAAAAATTGGTGTATAATTTCGCGGCAAGCCCATGTAATTATACAAAAAGTTACGACGCAGGACCCCGGCCTCCTCTTCTCTCGCTAAAAATACAAATACTTTAAAATAAGCGTAAGTTTAGAAATGCTCCAAATTCTTCGACCGCGGTGAACTTCCTTACGTCCCGCGAAAATTAACAGCTTTTAGTGCTAATGTTCTGGAACTTGTTTGTTAATTACCTACCTCGAGTTGTACTTTCTCTAAGCCAAATTACACTACAGGGTGTTTCCTAAAATGAGATTGTGCTCAAGACAAGAAATGAAGGACACCCTGTACAAAGAAAGTGATTCACTCGCACACTGAAATGATTTTCCGCTTTAATTACCCCGCAAGGTCGCCTCCAGCAACTCTGTATACCGATTTGGTGCATTAAAATAACACTGGCATCGTCGGTTTTACTTGCATTCTTCATTAACGAAACAATGCACACTAATAGCAAGCACACAATGGAAGTCACGCCGTTTTAACGACCGAATACATTAGTGTTAACAAGTCGCAATTAAAAACGGTTAAACGTTCATGTTATGCATAATAAAATCCCGCAATAAAACAATACTTGGCAGAAACAGATCAAGTCACTCATTGAGAGTGCAGGTTTTGGAGCAGGAAATTGAATTGGAAACAGAAAATCTGATTTCTAATAGTTTAAAGGTAAGACAAATGAATAATAAATGAATGACCTTTACATTCCATCGTGATCGCTATGTATATACAGGGTGCTCTTTTAACTTCGCCATTGACGAAATTGGAAATCGTCATGGTCACACGCTGGTTGCCGCCTCGGACTGACGAACGGCCATGATAGCGCCTTCCATCAGGAGTTAAAAATCCGCTAAAAATGGTGAATTTCAGAAGGATCCTATATCATCTTAGTTAAAAGAGATACCTACACAAAAGCTTTTGTTACAAAAGTGGCGGTTCATAACTAACGGAGATGTCAAAAGGGCATTCCTTGCCACTCCGATCTACAAATTTGATAAAGAATCCACCTGCAAAATTTCATTGTAATCGGTCCACTCGTTTTTAAGATATCGTGCTAACGGACGGACGAACAGACACCGCAAAATTATAAACTCGCTAGGAGCTCGTTAACAATACTTAGATATCTGTACAGCAAGGTCTCTAATTCTGTTGACCCAGTGGCGTAACTAGGTAGGTGCCAAAGGTGCCGCGGCACCGCGCTCTGAAGGCGGGAGGGCGTGAAGTACCGAGGGCACTAAGTCGGGATGGGCAGTACGTGGTGTACCGTATAGGTCAGTCATAAAAGACAAGAACGGCAGTTAAATTCTAATAGTTTGCTAAAGTCGACTTCAGGGTGCGCTGAAATCGAGGCTGAAATATAATGAAAACTAAATTTACGCTCCTTTAGGATGAACGGAACATTGTTAAAAAATTAAAAAAATTATCAACGCCACGGTGTGAGATCCAAGGCATTTTTGTGTGGCAGATCAGTACTTTTATTAGCCAGTTTTGACTCCACAATCAATAAGATCTTGTCGGGAGCTACCATATTCCCTTTGTCGGTACCCACTTCTGACGCCCCCACAGTCGGCGGATGTATACAAAGTTTGAATCAAAACACTTGTACCACGCTATGTTAAGTGCCTCAATATGAATGGCGACTATGTTGAAAAACAGCCTAAGAGTGTATATAATAACAGTTGTTCCTTACACTTTCTTAATTTTTTATTTCAAAACGTCTGTTACTTTCTGAATGGCCCTTGTAGAACAAAGTTACAGCGGTAGGAAAAGGCTGCAAATTTAAACTAATAATAATAATACTTTATTTGTGATCTATACAATAGTCTGTATTAGTGTGACCAGCATTTGCACCCTTATTCTAAGACGCAATCATTTGTACGACTTGTACCCTATGTCATAGCTAAATTTGACGCGAGAATTGAAAACATGATAAATAAATGTATTTCTATTCTTCGTTGAGTGAAAGACTTCGTTATTCAAAGCATTATTCTAAAATTTAAGTAGTGCAGTGCTTTTAAAATTTCGTGTAAAGTTTCTCTCAAAAATGTACAGTGTTTTATTCGAAGTTTTATTACTTAGAGCTCAATGGTAACTAATAAGGCACCAAAACCTGATCCGGCACCGCTTCGAAAAATACCTAGGTACGCCACTGTGTTAACCTACTGTTATTCAGTTCGATGAGAAAATCAGGAAAGTTTTTCTTTTTTATTAATCGCAAATTTTAAAGTAGATAGATCCACCTTTAGATCCACATATTCGATTATCAAACAACGTCAATTAATCTAACCTTGTCGTTTATTTACCTAATTAATATATAGTTGAACGTTGAACTAATAATTATAAACAACCATACGTGATTGGTAACAATTCATCTCGTAATTGTGGTCGCCTGAGAGCTACATAACGTTTAAAAATTACAGTAAAAATTAATTTTCTTATTTAATGATACCCAGGTACCAAATTTTTCCGTACCCCCGGGAATTTGATAAAAAATTATAAAATCAATGTTCATTCTTCTCTTTCGATTGATTGATGAGGAAAATTTTGAAACTTTGCATTTCACTAAGCAAACATTTCTGGGATGATCGCTTAGGAGATTTTTAAGATGTTTTTTGAATTCTTGAAGCGAATTTGTGATTAACTTGTTTAATTTTGTGGTACATTCAAAAACAATGACGGTTTACACTATAGGGCAAAGGGTGGAAATTGTTTCGATTTTTTTTTAAATGGCGATTCTGCCTTCACAAATTCGCTTCTTTGCTTGTGCACTTATTGCACTTATGTCAGATGTTCTTTTCTGACAAGCTCTCAATTATTCAACGCCTACCATTTAAAACGGATCTGCAAATCCACTTAAATCGAGTTTTCTCTGGAACTACATATCGGATTTGAAAAATAAAACCAGTTCTGAAAACATAATGAACATTCCTTTCGACCTATCTAACTTTTACTACCCCTTCCCATTTAAAATTTTTGGGGTGCAATTCACCCCCTTCTCAGGGTTAAAGTTATGTAAGTAGTATCACTTAACTTAGGTGTCCCCCTCAACACTAAAATTGACGTGTTCGAGCGTTTCTGGCAAAACTGTCCTTAAGTTGGCAAAATTGGCATTGACTGTTTTTAGTGAGCCACCCTGTATAAGTAGTTATACATTATATCTCGCTGATCATGTTTTTGAAATTTTTAAAAGGAGACGATTCTACCGTCAGCCCTTCTTATTGATTGGTATCGGCTACGTTAGTTACCATGGATACAATGCAAAACAAAATCTCTGAATCCATGGCTTACTATTTAAAAACCTTTTTATTTTTGGTTCAGGATTAAAATTTAAAAAAAAAACGGTGTAATACATCAATGTAATCAGGAAAAAAAATTCAAAAAAGATATACAGAGTGTTACATTTAAAAAATACCAACTTTGGGTAAAATCTCAAAAATGGTGGTCCAAAAAATTTGTTGATTACGCCACGGGATTGGATTCTAAAATATCTAAAATAGGCAGGTTTTTTTCCTGTGTTACATTGGTAGTAAGATATCTGTAAGAGCATCCCAAAAAGTCTTTTTTTGTTTTCACCCTGTATCTCAGAAACAAACGTAGTTAGATTGATTCTGTTTGTGGTATTAAAAGTTTTACAAAAAAGTAGCAAAGAGCATAGGAAGACTAACGGTTGTAGGATGCCATGGAGGAGAGGAAAGTCTGAATCACAGATCGACCACATGGTAAGGACAAATCAAAGAAAATAAGCATCACGAATACAATAGGAATATGGACCAGGGTGAAAGTAAGGGGATGGAGGGGGGGGGGCGAAAAAGAAGAAAAGGACAGGGAGCAAAGTGGGAGAACGGAATGGTGGGATGTGAAACTTCGGAAAGGAGCAGGACGAGATCAGGAACAAGAAGGGGGAAGGGAGACCGTCTTGGAACAGGATCGCCGAAACGCTCAAAGACGCTGCAAGGAAAACACTTGGGGGACATAAATCGCCCATATCACCGAACAGGAACCACACAAACCTGAAGCAAAGAAAAGGCTAAGGGAGGCCAGAGAGAAGAGAAAGGCACTAAGGATACTGATGAAAAACAGCAACCCCACAAGAAAGCAGATAAGGGAATTACTAGAAAGAAAGGCGGTCACTAGGAGATTGAAGATATTGGGGGCATATAAGCAGGAGGAACAAAGACCATATCCTGCAGGTGGCCAAGAATCTACGTGCCTCGGAATGGAAAGTAGGCCAGCCCTGCTTTATATGGAAACACCACGATAGGCCAAGCGGAGAGATGGGAAGAGTGGGGCAGAGACAAACACAAAATGAAGAACTGGAGGTGGAGAAGAATCAGACAGAAGCCCAAGCAGGCAGGAGGAGAAGACAACTATAAAAAAGGGGGAAACAAAAAAGAAGGAAATGAGATCAAAGGATGGAGGCATCGGAAACTAATTGAACGAAGGGGGAAAAGTTACCACTAAGAAGCAGAGTTCCCTCTAATGCAGATATTCCAGTGGCGAAGCTGTGGGGGCAGTACCCTTTTGGGTCGGACAACACGCAGTTAGCCCCCCTCCCCCCCACAACCTCACCAGTTCCACAAAATCCACCACACTGTTCGGCATATGTCGCGGCCCAGCGCAATGGAGACTAAAGTGGTGGAGATGCAACCCTGTTAGTTTTTACCTCGGTTCCTACCAAGGACACATCCCAATGACAGTTGACTAAATTCTGGGAGATGCGGCCCAGGCATATGCCAAAGTATCAAGTATCTAATTTTTTGTTGACTGGAAACAGGATTGCAAACATTTCGCCAAGGAAAAGAACAAATGACTTTTTTGCCACTGTATGTTGACACCAATAAGTGTTTATAATTGATTAATCGACCAATTGTGAAATATTTAATACTTCTCCACCTTCGTAAGAATTTAAAGGCCGGTCCTACTAATTTAAACGTAAAACCCGAATTAAAATTGTAACATTTTTTTTTTGTTTAAATTCCCCAACAGTTCCGCTTACGTCAACTCGCCGCGGCGTTAAATTATGTAATTCGAATTTATTAACCGCTCTAAATTACCCACCTAAACTCTATTGATGTTCCCAATTTTTTTTTCTACGCGATCCAGTGACAAGTTTCACTTGCAGTTCCTCCACCTACCCAAACTCATCGTGCCGGAAGAAGTGTCCCATTAAAAAATCGGGTTCATTGTACACGCTTCCGTTTTTTTTTTATTTTCGTTCTGTATTTGATTGATCGCGTGTACCTTAAGGAGTGCGAAAGCCGAAAGGACGCCAACGCGTCGATCGGTCGCTGAATTTTTTGTACGCCCACCGGTCGACTTTTTTATATTTAACCAATTTAGGGAAGTCCAGTAGGCGATGTACAGTGTCTGCACTGATTTTATTCAATCTACGAACGCGGCCCACGGGTTTTGTTGGAAAAAGTACGTTTACGTTGATACTTATCTCCGGAAAGCAGGCGGAATTCCTAAATTGTTGATTCATTTTGCTAAAATTTATGTGAAAAACCGCCCGATAGAACAATTTCTCCATAAACATACTTTATTCACTTTGTGTATAATTTTAGGTGTAAACATCATTCTGCTCTACCATTTAACCCATTGCGACAAACACGTTCAGAGCTTGTATTTATGTAATAGCACGTGATAGGAACCTATTGTTCAATTATCTTGTGGTAAAGATAATATGACACTCAAAAAGATATAAAAGTGAAGATTTTTGATTAAATGGGCAGAAAGATACTCTACGATTTAATTAAAAAAATCGATAAAATTAATTATTAAATTAATTGATAGAGTAGGCTTTTCTCTAATTGATTAATCTTCAAAATTAATTTAAATAATAATCTAATTAGCTCTGCATATTAAGGGCGGCTCAACCGCAACCGAGATCGTAACATTGTTAGCGTATTTCTACAAAAATTAAAAAAATGTCCGTCCATCCGTCCTCGCGGCTGTATCACTATGGGATCTTTATCGTACAAGCTATTGTCCTATTTGTTTCGGTAGTGTGTCAAGGTTTGCGCCAATGAGTAATTGAAAATACGTAAAAAAAAGTGGATAGGTTGCAGGCGATTTTTCTGAACTTTTAACAGAATAACATCAGAAAATAATAAAAACGAAGTCATCAAAGTTCGATTTTTCTGGCCTATCTTCGGAAGTAATCGGAATGGTCAAGTTTTCTTTAATAACTCTTTAATTGCGCATCTTTCCTCTAATTTGACAATCTTCGTAGCTTCTTTGTTTTTTGATATCCCCATAGACCCGTTTTTTCACGTACCCTGTCCCCATAGGAACTTCGGGGAGTTCTTTCGGATTAAAACGCTTTCAAAGAAATCGACGTTCTAAATGCCAAGTCTCTTTTCACCTGTAAAACATAAAACCCTTTTTATCGTTCCCGTTCCCGTGGGAATTTCAGAAAGTGTTTTACTAACTCAGAAACTTTTGGGGGAATACGTCCAAGCATTATTGTCATTGGAATTAATGCCATAATAAATGCATTGTAAACTTCGAGGCAAGTGATTTTATTTTTGTAATTTTTTCTCTATCGAATGACATAAAAATCCAGTATGGCGTCCATAAGAAAGTTGATGTGATTTACTCGAATCTCACAAGTAATAAACATTTTATTTTAGCACCACGAGGGGTTGTTACATTGAATTTCGGTGTATAAATGAATTCCGATGGCAATGATTTCCTATGAATACCGATTGAATACCGACGTCTTCCTATGAATACCTGCGATTTCCCATTGAATTCCGATAACTGGCGGCGACTTCCTGTTAAGTTCTGTGAATACCTACAGATTTAAAATGGATTTGTATATTGTCCAATTAAAAGTTTCATTAAGAGTTTTTTTTTAAATTGAATTTATAGGTACTACATTAATGACACCAACAATTAACTGTATGCGAGCCCATTCATTCAAAATACAATGTAATATGAGCCACGCGTGCGAAAACCAATGCAACAGTAAGATAAAGAAGACATAGAAATACAGATGCAAAAATGTTATGCAGTGTTTTATGATGAGGCCTGGTATATTGGCAGTGTAATTAAAAAATTTCTTCTGAATTATACGAAGTAAATTTTCTACGAGAAAATTTAGAAGAATTGCGCTGGCCCAAAAAAGAAGATAAACAATTTGTAAACAAAGAGTACTTCATTTTTGGACCCATAGAAATGATAGGTTATAAACCTTTAAAAACCAGTCACTTTGACAGAAATCAAATAAATAGAAAATTTAAAATCTTTAAACAAGGTGATTAATTTTCAATATATTTACTTATTTTTATGCTAGTTTTTATATTATATTTTGTTTGGAGTGATTTTTTATTTATACAAGTATACAACAGATGAACTTTTTTTTATTTTTAGCGCATTTCCACAAAAAAAAAAAAATGCGCTATTGTGGCCACTTTGTCCGTCCGTCCGTCCGTCCGGCTGTCCGTCCGTCCGTCCGCTCGTTTTGCGACGCTACTAGTTCTTTATCTTAAGAGCTATTGTTCTACTTTTTCGCTATTTGGTTCGTTATGGTGTCGAGTCTTGTACCAAGGAAGGAATTTTTTCTGTACCGCTTACAAAAAAAGTTATTGGAAAAAAAACAAAAAAACCGTTTTTTTACATGTTCTATAATTTTACACTTTTGCCGTTTATTAACGATCCTAGAGATCGTTTATAATTTTGCATTGCTATCTGTCGTCTGCATGCTGCTCTGTCCGTCTGTTCCTTTGTCTGTCTGTCCATCTATCTGTCCGTGTGAACGATAACTTTGTTTAGAAATGTTCGATCGCTTTTACATCTCCGTTAGTTTTGAACTGAATTGCATTAAATTCAATATGGGCATAGCTTTAGCCATATAATACGCAATGCCAAAAGTTGAATCGAATCGATTCAAAATTCACAGTGCCCTTTTCGCATCTCGACCATTTATAAGCCGAATTGCAAACTTGTTTACTTATAAAAGTATTTGAATGAAATTTGATACATAGGCACTTGGGATAAAGGAAAATCAAACGCCAATTTCAAAATTTAGGTTTGCGCATGCGCAGTTCCAACTTCCTTATTTAGAAAAGCATTGAATGAAATTCTTCTCATAAACTGAAATTGAAGTAACACGTCAAAAATGGATTACCCATGTGCAACGCTATCTTTCATATTTGTGGCCGGATTTTTACGATTTTAACAGAAGTTGCATCTTATAAATGGGAAATGCAAGTGGAAATGCGCTTTATGTAAATCGTTTACGATTACTTTTTAACTTGTTGAATATTTAAACCATGTGATTACTGTTCATTATACTCCTCACTATAAATTTATGTTTTAAAATATTTAATATTTTTATTTATTTTTGAATATATTTAATATTTAATAAATTAACGAGCTTTACTATGCCTCCATTGTCTTCCAGATTAATCCAAATGTGCAATCCACATAATTTGAATTTCTAATATAGCAGTGGGGAAGGCTTCATTTATTTAAAGTGAAGGAAACCTTACATTAACGTATTTTTAGTAAATAAACGAGACATGAGTAGTATTCCATTTTAATATGGGTAGACAAGTGTAGACACAAACAAATTATTATAATAAATATGGACAGATATATTATGAATGTATTTTAAGAACTGCCTAGCTTTAAAAAAATTAATATGGATAAAGGATAACTTAACTGTAATAATTATGAGTAAAAAGATTTGAAGAAAGTTTTAAAATTATGAAGAGCTGCGACTTTGAAAACTAAAGTCATATTAAACTTGCCATTTTTTACATCAGAGCGATCAGAATAAAGTGACGATGTAGGTTAGATTCCAAAAGAGCCATATATGGTATGACAATCTTTAATTATATTTAAATATACAGGGTGTTAACAAAAGAATGCCAATAACTTTGAACCGGGGCACAAAATCAAAAATTGAAACTAAGAAAAGTTGTTTGTTTTCGGGTGTAACGACTTAGTAACACCCTGTATAGAGCTTAGCGTGTTGACCTTTCACTCAAGTTTTCTATAGCGGAGAAAAACTGAATTCTTGGATAGCAAGTAAAACTGTACGTCCAGTTAGAGGTCCAGTCTCGATACGATGTTTGGCACGTTTAAAAGTCCCTTACTGTGGGTGGAACTCCCATAGTAAGAGATAAAGGTAAAGGGTAGTGCTAATAACCATAACAATTGAAGTACGCAGTATAATGGAGATGCAGTGTTGGACTATAAATCCGGAGGTCGAGTGTTCGAACCTGGGTTGAGGTCAATTTTTCACCTGTGGCAGAGATGGGAATTACCTTAGACTAGTTTCGAGCATTCTGCTGGCTACTCCGAATTAGGTTTTCCTGCAGTTTTCCTAATTCGTAAGGTAAATACCAGAGTAGTATAGAACAACTTAAGACCTTCTGCAGAGGCACCTCTAAAAAGCATTATGCGGGTCACTCTGTAATTGGGCGCGAGCCTGTTGAGGGCCCAAAACAAGAGAGGGATAAAATTAAATTAAATTGCTCATCTTTTCTCTACTTTCCGCCTTCAAAGAAACCGACGTTCTAAATGCCAAGTCTCTTTTCAACTGTAAAACAAAACCCTGTTTTTTGTTCCCGTTCCCGTGGGAATTTCAGAAAGTGTTTTACTAACTCAAAAACTTTTGGGGGAATACGTCCAAGCATTATTGTCATTGGAATTAATGCCATAATAAATGCATTGTAAACTTCGAGGCAAGTGATTTTATTTTTGTAATTTTTTCTCTATCGAATGACATAAAAATTCATTATGGCGTCCATAAGAAAGTTGACGTGATTTAGTCGAATCTCACAAGTAATAAACATTTTATTTTAACACCATCAGCAAACTGAGAAAAAATGGTGTTTGTTAAAACTATTTTTTGATATCTTGGAAAATAAATTAACGCCAGCTCATTTTTGAAAATGTCACGTTCGGTTTTTTGACCATAACTTCGTTAGTTGTACAGTTATAAGAAACTGCATAAAATTCTGCAATTCTTTGCCCATTTGAGGGACTTTGTATCTGCTACGGTTTACGAGATCCGCATTCCCGATACTGAACATGGGAAAAAACTTACCCAGTATATGGGTACATTGACATTACCTACCATTTCCATATAATACCATTACAGTGTGCACATTTTAAATCATTTGAAATTGTGTGTGTTAGGAGATGCCGTTTCAATACTCTATTGGATTACATTTCCAAGGATATCGCAAATAAAAAAGTTGTCCACTGGCGTTTCAATAATAGTTATAAATTCAATGGTAAACAGTACAATGTTTAGAGAATACGTAGGAAATTTTGGAAATATATCAAAAATGTGCAAAAAATGTTTAACAATTTTAAGAAATGTTTTAGAAATGGAAATCAGTAGAAAGAAAATGTAAATTTTCATTTTAGAAATTTAATTTAACCAGAATCATCTAGACATTTTACGTTTAATTTTTAAAATTTTTTAAGCAATTGCAGACATTATTTTTTAAATTTTGATACATTTTATAAGATATTATGTTTCAGAAATATTGGAAAATTGCAGTAAAATTTGAAAACGTTTCCAGGATGTTTGAAAACGTTTCGGAAATAGATATTGGAAATATTCTGGAAATGCTGGAAGAATTTTGGAAATGTAGAAAATTTTAGAAAAATTAAGAAATATTTCAGAAGTATTGGAAATGTGTGGTAAATATTGGGGTAGTACATTTTGGAGATAAGGCTAAATGGGCTATCCGAAAGAGTGTTTCAATCGCATATGTCCACGTTATTTTTTTCGTTTTTTAGAGAGGCCCGCCTTAGTTATACGCATACTGATCATGACGTCACTTTGCTTGAAATGGTCATTGCTAACTATATGGACCTCATTTTTAGCGCATTTCCACAGAAATCGAGACAGAAATAAAAAAAAAATGCGCTATTGTGGTCACTTTGTCCGTCCGGCTGTCCGTCCGCTCGTTTTGCGACGCTACTAGTTCTTTATCTTAAGAGCTATTGTTCTACTTTTTTCGCTATTTGGTTCGTTATGGTGTCGAGGCTTGCACCAAGAAAGGAATTTTTTCTGCGTTTATTGCTAAAAAAGTTATTGTAAAAAAACCAACAAACCGTTTTTTACATGTTCCATAATTTTACACTTTTGCCGTTTATTAACCATCCTAGAGATCATTTATAATTTTGTATTGTTGTCTGTCGTCTGTCTGTTGGTCTGTCCGTCTGTTCCTTTGCCTGTCTGTCCATCTATCTGTCCGTGTGAACGATAACTTTGTTTAGAAATGTTCGATCGCTTTTACATCTCCGTTATTTATGAACTGAATTGCATGAAATTCAATATGGGCATAGCCTTAGCCATATAATACGCAATGCCAAAAGTTGAGTCGAATCGATTCAAAATTCACAGTGCCCTTTTCGCATCTCGACCATTTATAAACCGAATTGCAAACTTTTTTACTTATAAAAGTATTTGAATGAAATTTGATGGAATAAAGGAAAATCAAATGCCAGTTTCAAAATTTGTTTTTGCGCATGCACAGTGCCAACTTTTTTTTATCTATGGAAGCATTTAAGTAAAATTTGATACTTTGGCGCTTGGAACAAAGGAAAATCTAACATTAGTTTCAAAATTTAGGTTTTTGCGCATGCACAGTGCCAACTTTTTTTTATCTATGGAAGCATTTAAGTAAAATTTGATACTTTGGCGCTTGGAACAAAGGAAAATCTAACATTAGTTTCAAAATTTAGGTTTGCGCATGCGCAGTTCCAACTTTCTTATTTAGAAAAACATTGAAATGAAATTCTTCTCATAAACTGAAATTGAAGTAGCACGTCAACAATGGATTGCCCAAGTGCAACGCTATCTTTCATATTTGTGGCCGGATTTTTACGATTTTAACAGAAGTTGCATCTTACAAATGGGAAATGAATGCAAGTGGAAATGCGCTTTATGTAAGTCGTTTACGATTAGTTTTTAACTTGTTTTATATGTATTTGTGGAAATGTGCTAAAAAGTGGATAGGTCGCAGGCGATTTTTCTGAACTTTTAACAGAATAACATCAGAAAATAATAAAAACGAAGTCATCAAAGTTCGATTTTTCTGGCATACATTCGGAAATAATCGGAATGGTCAGGTTTTCTTTAAAGCGCATCTTTCCTCAATTTGGCAATCGTCGTAGCTTCTATATTTTCTGAGATCCCCATAATAGACATCTAGATCTTGGTATAATTACGGTAAAAGATTTGGATGGCTCAGATCAATTCAATTCGAATTTTATTTTTTTTTAAATTTTTATTTATTTTTTTTACTTTATTACAAAAACAAATAAATAATTAAAATCTTCAGTCTTCGTCCATTTTTATTTACACGTCCTCCACCCCTTCTAGGTCTGGAGCACTATTTTAACAATTGCCTCAATTGCATTAAGTATATACATGTCAACCGCACCCTGTTCCCATGGGAACTTCGGGAAGTTCTTTCGAAGTACACCTTAAAACGCCTTCAAAAAACCCTGTGTTTCCTGTTCCCGTTCCCGTGGAAATTTCAGGAAGTGTTTTACTAACTCAGAAACTTTTGGGGGAATACGTCTAACCATTATTGTCATTGGAATTAATGCCATAAGAAATGCATTGTAAACTTCAACCCAAGTGATTTTTTTTTGTAATTTTTTCTACAAAATTCCAGTATGGCCTCCATAAGAAAGGCGTTGAACCTTCCTCCAGGTTGAGTTTCGTTTGAATTTTGAATTTATTATTTAATCTAAGCGATTAATTAAGGATGTCGTTACCGGGGATGGTCGTGGTAAAAGAAGCTTTCACTACTGTAAAGAAAAGTGGACTCGTTTATTTAAAACTCGAAAAGTTTAGTGGAAAACGAGGCTCCGTTCGGAATTGCTGCCATTTCGTGCAATATAAGTGAAAGGTGGTCTACGTATTTGTTAATAATAGAAACCAACCTGAATTATCGAAAAGTTGAAAAGTGTAATCGATACCTACACGCTTTTTATTTTAATTCAAGTGGCGGCCAACGTCGTTCACAATTAAAACATGAAAGTTGTAAGGTTACTGCACTCGGAAGACGTTCAACAACAACTCTAATTATTACAGTAATTGTTCTAAATATACAATGCCTTGTTACAATGAATATTCATTCATTCATTCATTACCTAAGCGAAAAAAATGGATTATCAATTAATTACTGACAGAGCCGTTTTTTTTTCATTTGCATTTCGAGTAATTTGACGGAAAGTGCAGTTGTATGATCTAAGACTTGTTTTTCTAACTTATACAAGATTAAAGTAGCTTAATTAATTAATGCCAGCTTGCCCTCATTTTTTTATTTCGAATTCCTGCCCGTGTATGTCGTATGAATAAACCATAACAAATTGTGTTTTTGTTATTGAAGAAGTTTGATTACGTTTTTTTCCCAATTTTGCCAATAATTACTTTTGATTATTTCTTTTTCGGTATGCCTAATTAATCCAAGCTTCGCCATAAGCTAAACTTTCAGTTTTTATTTGGTCACACAGGTAATTTTATATTTCAATATAGTTTCCACCATGCATTTATTAATTATATATACCGGGTGGCCAAATAAGAATGGTCGACATATCTCAGAAACAAATAGACATATAAAGCTTTCGGGTAAAAAATTATGCAGTAAAAGTGATCAAGAGAAATTGGTGGAAATTATTTTCGAGTGTGTTAAATGACCACTAGGGAGCGCAACAGTCATTATCAAACACAAAATTTTAATTTTCTCCGGACTTTATCTAATAAAGTTGAGTTTTAATCCTGATATAATCCCCATTCTTTTTTGTTTTACTTTTTTACCCTATCTTGGCAGGGGGAAATCTCATGTTTCTTTAAATAAATATTAATTTCTCAAGTTTGGCTTAACCGATTTTAGCAAACTTGCTCTCGTTATTTGGCCTATTTGCTTTTATATCTGGTAAAACTTACACCCTGTATCTAGAAAATGAAGTTGAAAAAAAAATCTTATTTTTGGCTTGTAAATACGCCCTTAAAATCTCTCCACTCAATTTTGAATCACCCCGTATTTCTAAAAAGAACAAAACTATTTATTTAAATTACTAAACAATTTGTTAATTAATACCTGTTAAACTAGAAATATTTCTAACACATTTGAATGCATTTAAATTTAAAGAACAAGTGACCCTTGGAAATGAAAACAATTGCGTTAAAACAGAGCCACCTACTTTTCAAGTCAAAACGAGGGACGTTTCGCGGCACTTTTGAATCTCGGTAGCAGTCTGCTCGACATGGATGGCACGGATGAACTCCTACGTTGTGTAGTCGGTTCTTTTATGTGTTGGGACGTGAGACATAATCGGGAGGGGAATTGAAAAAAATGTAGGACTTTTGTGTGTAAGAAAAGACAAAAAAAATATATTACGCACGCAACACAAGTCAATGCCAAGGAAACCTTCTACGGGACAAAACCCCCGGCATAGCCCACACAAATACATGAAAAAAAATCAACAACAAAATTCACCGAGAAATTCACATTTTATGCAAAATGTAAGTAACAAATTGTGCACTCTTCATTTTTTCTTTGTGATTTTTGTACTGGAATATTCCTTTGCGTTGCGTGCTTTATTGTTGATTACAACCTTCTCCATCTGTCTTCAACCTCATCCACCGCTTCTTTTTCCTTCTTGAGTATTTCCTCTATGTCCTTCTTATACTTTTTGTGCCACCTCCTCATTTTGATCACCCTGAGTCCCCCGTCAGTTAAGGTGTAAAATTTTATTTGAAGAACGTGAAAGGTGTCAAAAATTGGCATTTTATGTAAAAGTGTGTGTTAGAAAAGACAAGAAAATATATTACGCACGCTACACGTCAATGCCAAGGAAACCTTCTACGAGACAAAACCCCCGGCATAGCTCACACAAATACATGAAAGAAAATCAACAACAAAATTCACCGAGAAATTCACATTTTATGCAAAATGTAAATAACAAATTGTGCACTCTTCATTTTTTCTTTGTGATTTTTGTACTGGAATATTCCTTTGCGTTGCGTGCTTTATTGTTGATTACAACCTTCTCCATCTGTCTTCAACCTCATCCACCGCTTCTTTTTTCTTCTTGAGTATTTCCTCTATGTCCTTCTTATACTTTTTGTGCCACCTCCTCATTTTGCTCACCCTGAGTCCCCCGTCAGTTAAGGTGTAAAATTTTATTTGAATTGGCATTTTATGTAAAAGTTAAAACTTGCTGACCAATAACACACTTTAGCCATTCGCGCGAGTGCAACGGCTTTACTGCATATTTTGAAAAGGAAATTTTCGGTTCGATTCTTTTTTGTTGTAATATGTAAATGACACAATTACCTCTAGTAATCACGTAAATATTTAATTACGCGAGAAGGAAAACACGTGTTTCATATTAATATTACATAAAGCATTTCTGCACACTATTTCACGCTTGATAGGAGGTACATCTTAAATTGCCACTTACTCGTAACTCGTATTATGCAAATAATCACTTAGTATGTGTGATGTAACAATTTCCTGTAAGAAACTAGCCGCATTAGCATTAATTTTTCTTAGTAAAAAAAAACGTATCGAATCTGGGTTAATTTTTAGCGCTCTGATAAATGTGTCTATTGTATAATCTTATAGTTTGTCGATCGAAAGCCGACTTTTTTTAAAATATGCGATTCTTTTCAGGACCAGTTTGAGAACCTGTCCGCACACACTCTGAAAGGGATAGATTTTTTAGAAAAATATGGTCACTTTGTTAGAGATAGAGCGACGATAGAATGTGAATATGCCAATAAATTAAGGTAAGATTTATGTTTTACTCTGTTTTTAATCTATTCGATCCCCCTTCAAACGTGATTCCACCTCTTATACTTTGTAAACCATGTAGGGCACCAGTAGCGGTCCCAGGATTTGGTAAAGGTAGGGGCCCAAACCCGAACTTTGTCCCAACACGGACAAATAAAAGAAATCTGATGAAAAAAATGGTCAATGGGGGAGGCTGGGTGCCCCCCCCCCCCCCCCCCCGCCACTGTAGGGCACAGAAGATTATTCGACAACTCACATTCACTCTTACTTTCTTCCTTAGATAGTTACATCCGTGCAAACATTTCTGTTTGTTTCGTTGGATATGTTTGTCAATATTTCAATTTTAGCCAGGGACTTATTCGGGAGTTGTTTCCCAATTAAGATTACTTTTTAATTGTTTTTTATTGAGATGTTCTTGCAACATAATTCAAGAAGAATATTAAAAATTAATACTGTAGCGATTCTTCGAGAACACTCTCGAGGCGCCATCAAGTCGCTAAGGATTAGTCACCGGGGATAAATAATCAACGCGGACGAGACACATTTTTTTGTGAATCTACATATTTAACTAGGTACCGTGTGAATTTAGTTTCACGTTAACGGTGTTAATTCATCACTAATTAATTAATTTTATATAAATAAATCACATAATTAAATTTTGCGTTACAATATTGTAATTAAACGTGATTGTACGACTTAATAATAAAAACAGTTTCATTTACAATCCTAATGGGGTAGTGAGTAACAAGTAAATGTAGGCATGGAAACGAAATATAAACTTAAATCAATACTATACCCATTGCACGTCAAGTCTCATTTAGTAGCATTGTATTTTTATGTTTCGCAGAGAATCAGTGGAAACAATTTATTATTCAACATTTGAATATGATACAATGCATATTCTTTTCTGCAGGAGACGCTGCCGCCGCCGTCGTTCTCCCATTTGCAGGAATTTTTTTCCAAAAGGTGTTTTAGGCAGTAATAATAAAGAATTTCTTATACAGGGTGTCCAATTAGTGCAATATCTCTTCACAAGGAGCCAGAAGGCTACAAAAATGCCTGATCTTTTTGTAGGTACAGAATGCTCCATAAATATGGCATGAAACGCAGCTTTGGTACTAAATAGAACACCCTATTTAATTACAATACATAATGGGTTGTTTATAAAAATTGCGCATACTTTTTGTTAATACAAGAACCTAACAGTTTTTGAAAAATTTAATCTTTTTTCAAAAAGGCAGTATTTGGGTGTCTCCAGAAACAAACTTATTTCTTTCATATTTATTTGCTTTTCCCCTCTACTTTTTCTACAGCAGAAGTGAGGAGGTAAGTGAATCATCGGCGATAAAGAACGAAGGCGGATGTAATCTTTCGAGAACACTCGGCTCCACTATATAAGCGAATCGGAATGCGTCACACGACAGTCTAATATCGACGCCGAAGTAATAAATGGTTCCGCTGTTATAAATTGTGTATCCGTGAGTGATAAATAATATTTTACTGTTATAAATCGATTCATTTCAAGATTGATTAAAATTTATTATTAATTATTTGTAACTAGGTAAAAGACGTAATTCAATTTTCAATCTTTAAGTGAGCACTTAGTGTAATAGCTCTTCGGGTAAAAAAATAATTCAGAGCATCTGACGATTGATATTGGTTCATTAGACGGTGCCTTATTAACAGGGAACCCCGCTATGGAAAATTTACAGGACCCAATCGAAATATTCAGTTCAGTTGAAGCTGAAGTGGGATACTAAGGGTCCCTGGTTCGAATCCGGGTTCGGGCATGGATATTTGTAAATAAAAATAAAATTTGAAGATGCAAAGGTCCATTCAAAAATTCACATCTCAGGATAAGTGAGTGATTTTTTTACAATCGAATCCTTACAGCCTAAGTCATTTTGAGGGGCCCCTGAAAGTGTTTTCCAAGGCTGCTGCGATTTTTCAAAATTAGCAATCAAAGAATGTCCAAGACTTCAGTTTTTCAAATCAGAAGTTGAGATTTGGGAGCGGGACCGAATCGTAAATTTCAACATTTAAATGGTACACCCTTGTATAGTTTACATTCTTGGATTTTATAGACAATTGATAATTTATACGAGGTTTAACAAAAAAATTTTGATGCATAACCTCTAATTTTTCAGATTTAAAATCAAAAGATCGAGATTGGCGCTTGAACCAAACTGTAGCTGAGAGTTTTAAAATAATAAATTGTTTCAGGACGAAAAAACATTTATTTTTATCTTCCCCAGGGTCCAGTGACAGTGTTGATGAAAATCAAAATTAAAAAAAACGATTTATTTGGTTTGCATTTTATTCTTTTTTCATCAAATAGTTACAATTAACATTTTATTTTCAAGAATGGCACACGGAACAAAAAAAAACAATGAAACAAAAATCTGCTGCACATTGGCAAATAAACGTTAACATTTTCCCATCGAGCAGACACTTTTCATACTCAAATCTTCATGTCCATGAACTTGGCAGGCCTACTACAGCAGACCATGGTTCTGCTTACTCATATCGTTAGTGTTCCGTTAGTGCACGTTAGTGCCACTGAAGAAATCGTTAGTGCACAAAAGGAAACTTATTATTTTTAAAAAATAATTGTGGGCCTGCTAACTTCATGCCAGCAGACCCATTTAAGAAAATCGATGCAATCTTTACACTAGTTAAACTAGCAGCGTTAGTGCCGCCAATATAAAACGTTAGTGCTCAAAGTGTAACAGCTCAAAACATTATAAAAAGGGGTCTGCAAACTTCATGCAGCAGACCCACATTTGTCAAATTGGCCCTAATGCGAATTTGAAGCGGCTCGTTAGTGTTCGTTAGTGCTTCACATGCGAACGTTAGTGCTGTAAGGGATTTGCATAAAAAAGGTACCAAACCAACTCAAAATTAAACGTGGCTTCTTGGGACTTGCCAACTTCACGCAGGTAGACCAACAAACGAATCCGTTTGATTTTCTACTTTAATCGATCTATCAGTATTAGTGATCGTTAGTGTCGCAAAAAAAACCGTTAGTGCTCAAAGCAGAGCTCAAGCGTGAAATTATGGGTTTGCTAAATTCATGCAGCAAGCCCACATTTATTAAACTGGTCCTGCCTTAATGCGAATCTGAATCTCCTCGTTAGTGCTCGTTAGAACTTCACTTGTAAACGCCAGTGCTTTTAATGGATCCGTGTCGAAAAACTACCAAAGCATCTTAAAATTTAACTATAACTTATAGGTTCTGCTGACAACACTACAACTAGCAAAATTTGTTTCCAATCCAAAAAAAAGTCGAAGAGAATGAACGAAATGTATTTTGGAACTATTTTTAATTTTTTACAGGCTAATAATAAAATGAATTTCTTAAAGCATCGGAGTGAAAAGTCTAAGTATTTTCTTTTAATAAAAAGTCAAACGAGTACGATAAGGAGATAGTGGCGTGTGAAAACTTTCCCCCCAAAAATTAATTCCGACATACCGTATATTGTCAAATACCTTAATATATTAAAATATAATGTAATATTTTTTTTATTTTTTTTTAACATTTATTTATTTATATATTATAACTTACATGTATTTAATAAAAAAAAAGGTTTCAAGATTTAAGAAAGGAAGAAAATTTCATTTAAAGATATTGTAGAAGGGAAAGTGCCCATAATACTAGCGGCATTGCCAGACTAATTTTTTGAATAAGAAATGATTTTGAACGGTGCTCTCCTGTGGCATTTTTCAATTTCTTTCCTAAAGTATTTACAAATTGCATAGCTTCCGTACACCACGGTCCAAGAGTTTCAACAGCGAAAGGTAAAAACTGGTAACCTGCATTGATAATTTCCTGATATTTCCTCACCTTGTTAGCAGCAGCTTGTCTCGCAACTTCTCCAGTGGAATGCGAGGAAAGTGACAAGTAATATTAATATATTAAAATCCCTTTATCCCCGAGTAGCTGTCTCACAAACTGGCTGGCGAAATGGTTGCTTTTAAACTGATAATGAAACTGAAAATTCTTTAAAATATTTTATTGAGTTAAAGGTACTAGTATCAGTATATTAAAAAGAAATCATACCAAAGTTTTGAACCGCATATTATAAAATGCAAAATATGAAAATAGAAATAGAAACCAGAGCTAATAAAGACATCACTAATTTAATCGTTATATAGTTTTTCACAAAGCAAACTCATATTTTCACATCTTGAGCTGTTGCGCTTTGAACACTAACGCTTTTTTTTGCGACACTAACGATCACTAATACTGATTGATCGATGAAGGTAGAAAACCAAACGGATTTCGTTTGTTGGTGCACCGGCGTGAAGTTGGCAGGTCTCAATAAGCCACGGTTTAATTTTGAGGTGGTTTGCTACCTTTTTGGGGAGGATCTCTTGCAGCACTAACGTTCGAATGTGAAGCACTAACGAGCCGCTTTAAATTCGCATTAGGACAGGGTCAAACTGACAAATGTGCGTCTGCTTCATGAAGTTAGCAGACCTCTTTTTACAACGTTTTGAGCTGTTACACTTTGAGCACTAACGTTTTATATTGGCGGCACTAACGAGCACTAATACTTACCGGTCGATCAAAGTAGAAAATCAAACGGATTTCGTTCGTTGGTCTACTGGCGTGAAGTTGGCAGGTCCCAATAAGTCAAGTTTAATTTTGAGTTGGTTTGGTACCTTTTTGGTGCGGATCCCTTGCAGCACTAACGTTCGCATGTGAAGGACTAACGAGCACTAACGAGATGCTTCAAATTCGCATTAGGACAGGGCCAATTTGACAAATGTGGGTCTGCTGCATGAAGTTAGCAGACCCCTTTTTACAACGTTTTGAGCTGTTACACTTTGAGCACTAACGTTTATATTGGCGGCACTAACGAGCACTAATGCTGCTAGTTTAACTAGTGTAAAGATTGCATCGATTTTCTTAAATGGGTCTGCTGGCATGAAGTTAGCAGGCCCACAAATATTTTTTAAAAATAGTAAGTTTCCTTTTGTGCACTAACGATTTCTTCAGTGGCACTAACGGAACACTAACGATATGAGTAAGCAGAACCATGGTCTGCTGTAGTAGGCCTGCCAAGTTCATGGACATCAAATCTTCGTATCTAATCTTGAACATTGTACTTTCAGACACTCCAGCTTCTTTTGCGAGTACTTCGATTTTCATTCGTTGATCCTCGGGTCTTATTTCAAACGGTCGTCTTGATCTTGGATCGTCCTGAAACGAAATCATCGAAATTGTTTCGATCGCAATATTTTACATGAGAATCAGATGCTCTAATTTTTCGAAACAAAAAATACTGCCAGAACTGTCCAATGTGGAGCCAAAGTACCTACGCAACTAGAAGTTATTTGACAGTCAAGTAATTTGTTTGTGTGACGGTGGTAGAGAAAAGAAAACGCCCCCGTAGCTAATTTAGGTTAGTGCAGACAACTTCGTGATAAAGTCTAAACAAAATCGACAATTATTAATCAATTTCGTTATAGGAAACGACAAAACGCACTGTCGCTATGAGCGATAATTTAATTGTGGCCAGTATTTGCGATGATTGGTTTCAAAACTTGCAATGTGTAATGGCGAAGAGGATACTTACCTACATAATGTAGGTCCCTGGTCCGGACGAGGTTTATGTGTCGGTGTCCTGGTGCCGATATTCCCTTAAGCATTATCGTGACTTTTGTTTCTGTAAAATGCCCCCTCCCCGCGAAGTGGTCATGAGCGTTGGACTATTTCCCCAGTCTTCAGCTGATGATGGACTAGTTATTTTCTGTTTCGTAACAGACGACGAATGAGGGAGTTTTCCACTTCCACTGAAATTTGAATTCGCTTTTCTTTCGTTACGTTGTAAGTCTGGAAACGCTGAACTGAAAATGGAGCATCTGTGGCATTGATTCAGGAATAATTGAAGAGTAAAAGTTGCGTTGCGACTTTTGCACAAACAGAAATAGGACATCGATCCATGTCTATGTTTGGAAATCGAAGCAACATCAAGTAAACGGCCTTCTGCATGGGGCACACACGCAACTCAGGTAGTACTTCACAAACCAGAATATAAATTTGGTTTTTGGAATTTCTTTGGCAATAAAACCCGTTTTTATTGGTCGTGTATGAGATGAAACGATGCCATAAATATTGAACGATGTTATTTTAAGATCGTTGCGTTGGAAAAAAACAGGCAAAGAATTTTTTTGGCCTGAACTCCGTAACCTTGATGAACCTAATAATTCGGGAAATGTCTATTGGCACTTTGGTATTTTTAATTTTCAAGAGCCATCTGCGTTATTTAAAGGAATTGAAGGATAAGTGTTATTTCGCGAGTTTATGCTCGTTTCAACTGTAGGAGCTGCAGATCAGCGACCCGAGAAAGGCGCCTACACAAAATAATCGACCGGCACGCTGACCACGTACGGATGAGTTGCTTTATAAATTTAGAAATTTCGATTTGTACAGTGTGATACATGATAAATTAAGTGTTCTTTTACGATTTCGTAAACCTTTACGGAAATAACGCCGAAGTAGTAAACGGTGGCATGTCCGCCAAAAAACTCCACTGCCACCTTTTCCGAATGTGGCTCTGCCTTCTCGAGCTTCTGGAAACCCACGTTCTCGTTCTTCTTCCTTTGTTAACGTACCAGTTTCACATTACGCGCCCTCGCAATTGTGTTAGAAAATATACATGCACGTGCTTCCTTAAGTACCCGTCTGGAAGCCTATTCCGTACCCCTCTCTCAGAGAGCTTGGTAACAATATTTAAGTTAAAGTATCACTTTTTCTATTACCTTGCTGTGTAAACCACCTGGTTGCCCAGTATGAACCACACAAAAATACAAAATACTGAAATGTCACGCAGTACGGTCACCCCACTATTCGCCACCGAAAGTCACTTCATAAAAACTAGATTTAAAATAAAATTTTATTGCATTTATTTTCACACAGTCGGCTTGCCCAAATTACACAAGACTCTACATTTACTGGGTTCGTAAACACACGTGACAATATTTATTACTCTTCTATTTCCGTCCCACGTAATACACCACCCAACATTTCCACGTCCGTTTCAACTTCCTATTTCGCTTCCATTTGTATTCACGCATTTGCTCTATTCATCCATTTTACTTCTATTCCACTTTCACTTTGCATATCCTCAACCGCGTTCCATGTCACTTTCTCCTCCACTTCTTTGTCTACAACCTTCTAACTCCTATTCCATCTAGTGGTCGATCACGAGGGAAATTCTTGTCCCTCATATAGGAAATTTCGAGGAAATAGCTGAAAATATGTAAGAAATGGACAAAATTAGAGGAAGTTCTAGGGAAATATTAGACAATTTTGAGGAAATAAGAAGGAATTCTAAGAAAATGTAGAGGAAAGTTTAAGGTAATAAGGTGTAGGGATGCAACGTTACTCATTAGCAGGGTTCGCAAATGGTCTCTTTTTTAGACATTGGTCTCTTTTTTCAATGCTGGTCTCTAAAAGTCTCTATTTTTCATATTTGGTTTCTAAAGTCTCTAAATTTTGCATGTTAAAAAAGTATAATTCATAATTGGTAAACCGCAGAAATTTTACATTTTTAGCGCATTTTTTAAGAATTAAAAAAATGCGTTTTGTCCGTTCGGACCCACTTCTGCAGTTTGGAACTACTTCTAGGAGAATGGTAGGTAGTCCTGGAATTCTTTGGCGTAGGTAGCCTATACTTTGAAGGTGTGCCAGACGGCCACTAAATTTCGTTGTCTAAAAGGCCCCCCCCCCCCACGAATTATTTCCTGAGATGCTGTTTTTGAAAGTAGGTAAAAGTGCAGAACTTTTACATACGACAACCAATTGGTCTCAACGAAAGGAATTAATTTCTACCAACCATAGCCCTCCTCTTCGACCTCTTATCGCGATCGGGTATATTCCCTTATACCTCGAGAACGGATTGTCGGAAGAGGGTACTCACAAAGGGCCATTGGGACGTCTGCAAGAAATATATCCATTGGTGATGTCAAAAAAAAGCTATTTGGGTAAAAAAAAATGCTTTTTATCCTCACAAGAGTTGTGCACAATTTATACTTGTTTAGATATATTGCCGTTTATGTATCTCATATATTACAAAATAAATATTTTTTGCTTAATTTTGTATGGAAATTGGTTCTCGAAGGTCTCTATTTTTAAATATTTAATTAGAGACGAAGTCTCTATTTTTTTACTAAAATCAGTTGCGAACCCTGATCTCACGTTAATTCGGAGAAATTAATTTAGTGATAGGCATGTTGGTTGCCTATGCTGCAGAGTTTACCCATTAAGCGAACATTACTTTTGTCAATGACCGTACATGTGATACGCAACGAAGTCGTAATGCTCCCCCTCCCCTTCCTCCATATTCCGCCCCTTTCGCTTCACAATTCGCGCAATCTGTCACTTTCGCACCAACCCATGCTTCTGTCTACGCTCTTCTCTTTCACCATCTCTTTACCTTTCATACTTTCTTCCACGTGCTCTAGCTCTAGCACTTTTCTCCTTTTTCACTTCTTTTTCCAGTCAGCTCCATTTATGCGTTCACTTGCACTTTCTTTTTCGCTCCAAACTCTATGTACGTTTGTAGGTACCTCATCTTTTGCTCTATTTTCCCCTGCGCTTCTATTTTAACTAAACCTCCTTTTTCTACGTCCACGACCTTCCGCTTAACCTTTCATTTTTACTCAGAACGACCTATTCTTACGCCTCCTTTTCGTTCCCTTTCACGTCCTTTTCCGCTCCTTCTACAACTTACTCCACTTCCACTTACTTCTGTCACCATTTGGTCTACCTTCGCTTACTTTACTCATTTTACTTCCCTTTCCAGTTTGTTCTCCACTTCATTCACACTTTCTACTTCCTCTTCCGTGTTTTTTCTAGTGCACCTTCCCCAGTTCTACTTCTTGAAGTTTCTTTCTTTTGAACGTTCCCTTACACATCCTCTCACCGACTATATTTCACTTCTTCCAATCCACTCCCATTCTCTTTATTGTCAAATTTGATCTATACTTCTTCCACTTCACATTCTATCTTTCACTTTCGCATTCGTTCATTAATGCCGTCATTTTCGTTCTATTTTCTGCTTCCATTTTGTATTTCACTTGTACTTTAACTTTTCACTATATTTCCATTACCTCTTCGTTTTCTTTTTTATCAATCCTTGCTTTGGCTTGAAGCTCCATTTTTATTTCAACTCCGGCCTGCACTTCTTCAATTTGTTGCGATTCTCACTGCTTGTCCACCTCTCGTTCCACATCCTCTTCTACCCCAACTTCCCCTTCTACTTCGACACTCACTTCCTTTTCCACGCCCTCTTTCACTTCGTTCTCAATTTCCCTCGCAATTTCCTGTCCTCCTTGGGTATCAAACTTTTCTTTCGTGTCATCTTCTATTTCTTCTTTCACTTCCCCTTCCACATCTCCCATCAGTTTCTCCGCAACAACCACTCCCACTCGAATTCGTTTTATGAAAATTAAAATGGGGATGTTTGACAGAGATTTAAGCTTCCTAGGTAATTTTTTTTAACTCAAATTAATTCCATCGACACATAGTAATGAACTGCACGCGCCAATACAAAGCGCGGATACTGCAGGTGAGAGAGAAGGGAAAACGAAGAGGCAAGCCCTCTATCGCGCTTCTGTTGGTCGCATACAAATTAAATGGAAGGAACCAATAAGATGCGTAGCCGTAAGAGAGAGCTTGCCTCTTAGTTTTCCCTTCTCTCTCACCTACAGTATCCGTGCTTATCATTGGCACGCGCAGGTCATTTCTATATGTCGATGATTAATTTGTAGACGATTGTATACAGGGTGTTACTAAATATGACTAAAAGGTCCGAAAATTCTTCGTTATCGATCTACAGGGTGTTATAATTTCATGATTTTTGAAGTTTTTCTTTCTGCAGTTTTTGAGATATTAAGTTCAAATTTGGAATATAAATCAAAAATAGTGAAACCGTCGCTTTTTCGATTTTATCTTATAGATTTAGTTATGGGGATTTTAAAAATACTCCCATAGCCTTATTTATCAATGCACAGTTTGTGTCGTACGAGCACATTTCCGCCCTTCGTGCTTTTTTTAAATCAAGATATTGGTTCTTTGAGCCGAATCAAATTTCTTTTCGCCCTTTCCAATATTCGAACGACTAAAACTATGCGTGGTATCACAGCAATATGTATCTACTATCATTAATTGTTACCCAGATACTTTGCAAAATTTAATTTATCCTTAAAACTACTAAAGGTACAACGTAAAATTTAGAAATCTTCCCCTTCGCCTTCGTCGATAGTATCAAGACCTACTTCCTCATAGTCTTTCTCCAACGCGGCCGTATCTTCTCGTGCTTCCGAAAATTCACCTTCCTCCATCCCTTCCCCAACGAACCAGTGTACAAACGCCCGTTTCGCGTACATCAAATCAAATTTATGATCCAAACGTTCCCACGCCTCGGCGATTGCGGTAGTGTTCGACATCATGCACAGGGCACGTTGTACCTTGGCCAAATCGCCTCCTACAACGACGGTGGGTGGCTGGTAATTTATACCGACTTTGAAACCGGTAGGACACCAATCGACGAACTGAATCGTTCGTCTCGTTTTGATAACGGAAATTGCGGCGTTTATGTCCTTCGGCACGACGTCCCCCCGATACAAGCAGCAGCATGCTATGTACTTGCCGTGGCGAGGGTCGCATTTGACCATTTGGTTTGCGGGCTCGAAGCAGCTGTAGGTGAGTTCCGAGACGGTGAGCTGCTCGTGAAAAGCCCGTTCGGCCGAGACGATCGGTGCGTAAGTTAACAGTGGAAAATGTATTCGGGGATAGGGAACCAAGTTCGTTTGAAATTCGCTTATGTCGACATTGAGCGAACCGTCAAACCGAAGCGATGCCGTTATCGAGCTCACTACTTGGGCTATAATTCGATTTAAATTCGTATACGTCGGCCTGTCAACGTTCAAGTTTCTTCGACAAATGTCGTAGATTGCCTCATTATCGACCATAAAAGCGCAGTCGGAATGATCGAGGGTCGTATGAGTTGTCAGTACAGAGTTATAGGCTTCCACGACGGACGTAGATATTTGAGGAGCCGGATAGACTGCCAATTCCAGCTTGGATTTTTTCCCATAGTCCACTGACAGCCTTTCCATTAGAAGCGAAGTAAACCCGGAGCCCGTACCACCTCCGAAAGAGTGAAACACTAT